>NC_091303.1:12407815-12425315 GCF_038502225.1 Cherax quadricarinatus | reverse complement strand
TTCAATCTCAACGGATTGCCCAAGGAAGCAGTTGCATCCGAAGTACATATACCAGCCTAGTAACCGGTTTCCCAGTAACCGGCTTCCTGGTAACCAGTAACCAGAACCTTGGTAACTGCAGCTCCGACACGGCATTAAAATAAAGGAGATTAATTAAGTGGCTCATGCACATTGCAAGAGGACCCCGGACAAGTTAATTTGTTCAGATATTGATTGTAACTTCAATTAACGACGCCATACTTAACTTTGTGCTGAGGGGAGAACATGAGAGAGGAGGGGAGAGGTAGGGGGGGGATTGAAGGAAGAGGAAGAGATGAGGGGAGGGTGGGAGGGAGCTGATGGGAGGGAAGGGGAGGTGAGGGAAGATGAACTAAGGGGCAGGGGGGGAGCATGAACTAAGGGGCATGAAAAGAGGAATAGGAAGAAAGTGAATCTCATTTACTAACAATAACTAATTTTTTTTAGGTCGTTGATTTGCAGCCTCAATTCAACCGTAAGTGGATGGCTTAAATACCTTCTGGTTAAATGGGTCGTGCCAGCAAAGCTATAACGGGATACTAAGACGGCAGTGGAAATAAGTCACTTTCTCTGACTTTTGAGGCTTTACTAGATAATTTACAAATATGTTAATATATATGATAATCGCACTTATGTGTACCTGTACCTAACTCCATCATTCTCCCACGACTCCGTCTCACCCTGACAGTGCGTCGACCAACATCCTCTCTCGAGCCGTTCTCTCTGTGGCTGAGCGACCAAATCGTCTCTTCTTCTGAGGGACCGTATCGTCTCTTCTTCTGAGGGACCAAATCGTCTCTTCTTCTGAGGGACCATATCGTCTCTTCTTCTGAGGGACCATATCGTCTCTTCTTCTGAGGGACCATATCGTCTCTTCTTCTGAGGGACCATATCGTCTCTTCTTCTGAGGGACCATATCGTCTCTTCTCACAAGGAACTAAATAATTAAGAGAGCTGTTGAAAGGTCCTCACGCAGAACTTGTTTAGGAAACGCACCTAAACGTTACAACCAAAATAGTTTTATTTTCACTAAACATGGCTCTTTTTATGGGATCTTGTGCAACTTTAAACCTCAAGTTGTTCATGGTGGGTGTACAAGACACGTCTAACTTGTATTATTCGATTTCCTCCTGGATAACTCCGGAGGTACTGTACGAAGGCACTGCATGAAGGTACTGCATGGAGGTACTGCATGGAGGTACTGCACGAAGGTACTGCATGAAGGTACTGCATGGAGGTACTGCACGAAGGTACTGCACATAGGTGCTGCACGGAGGTACCGCACGGAGGTACTGCACGATGGTACTGCACGGAGGCACCGCACGAAGGTACCGCACGAGTCCTGTCAAGTAAATCCGTCGGCAAAGGTAAATTACATTACAGCGTAACAAATGCTACGTACCAAGAACACAGGTCAGACTATTAACTGTCCAACATTAGCTGTCTTACGTCTTCTAGATGAAACTAAAGAGCCTATATTTTGCATGCAAATTAATATATTGCTATATAAGTGAAACTGCAAGGCCTATAAGGATTCATGCCCAGGCCTTGAAGCTAGGCCTTTCCTGAGCCAACTTTAACAATAATGATAATTCAGTAGAAGACATTGCCACGAAAATCCCATGTAAACAGACACCAGTGAGTCTCTTCACTCGAGGGTCAGTCAATACATCGTCTCAGTGACACGACGGAATATCCACCCAAATAACACTCCAATAATAATATTAACATTAACCATACCATGGGCGAGGATAGAACCCGCCATCAGAGAGTCTCAAAACTCCAGACCGTCGCGTTAGCCACTGGACCAGCTAGCCACAATAAGATTCGTCCAACTAAGTATATTTCTACACCATGGGAAGGTTAGCATAGGCACCACTGTGACCACAAATGCAAGTTTTTACAGACGAATCTCCAGCTAGCGTGGCCGGTTCTATCCCCGCCCGTGGTATGGTTTGTTTGCAATCGTGTCATTACGATTTCGTGAGTCATATTAACATCAACTGCTGTTTCAGCAGGTGCCGCTACCTTTACTACTACGGTAAGTGCATTATATTTTTGTCTAAAAGTATCGCTTTCTTCATTTTTTATTTTGTAAAATGCTACCCACCTTAGCTACAACGTTCATAACGCCGTTCAAACATGTTATTTGTATCAGTCCTGTAGTCTTCTAATCTTTAACATTCTGAGGAAAAGTGATGGAGATTGCGATTATTCTATTCTCCACTCACGTTACAGTGTCTTTAATTACCTGGAGTTCCTCCACCAACCTGCCACACACACACGGGAAACCCAAACGAATCCCGGCCACAAGCTTTCAATCTGATATTTCCACATTTCTTACCGTAACAAACGTTTTGTCAACTGCACTAGGTGATGCAGGACACACGAGACACTGGGTGATACAAGACACACGAGACACTGGGTGATGCAAGACACACGAGACACTGGGTGATACAAGACACACGAGACACTGGGTGATGCAGGACACACGAGACACTGGGTGATGCAGGACACACGAGACACTGGGTGATGCAGGACACACGAGACACTGGGTGATGCAGGACACACGAGACACTGGGTGATGCAGGACACACGAGACACTGGGTGATGCAGGACACACGAGACACTGGGTGATGCAGGACACACGAGACACTGGGTGATGCAGGACACACGAGACACTGGGTGATGCAGGACACACGAGACACTGGGTGATGCAGGACACACGAGACACTGGGTGATGCAGGACACACGAGACACTGGGTGATGCAGGACACACGAGACACTGGGTGATGCAGGACACACGAGACACTGGGTGATGCAGGACACACGAGACACTGGGTGATGCAGGACACACGAGACACTGGGTGATGCAGGACACACGAGACACTGGGTGATGCAGGACACACGAGACACTGGGTGATGCAGGACACACGAGACACTGGGTGATGCAGGACACACGAGACACTGGGTGATGCAGGACACACGAGACACTGGGTGATGCAGGACACACGAGACACTGGGTGATGCAGGACACACGAGACACTGGGTGATGCAGGACACACGAGACACTGGGTGATGCAGGACACACGAGACACTGGGTGATGCAGGACACACGAGACACTGGGTGATGCAGGACACACGAGACACTGGGTGATGCAGGACACACGAGACACTGGGTGATGCAGGACACACGAGACACTGGGTGATGCAGGACACACGAGACACTGGGTGATGCAAGACACACGAGACACTGGGTGATGCAGGACACACGAGACACTGGGTGATGCAGGACACACGAGACACTGGGTGATGCAGGACACACGAGACACTGGGTGATGCAGGACACACGAGACACTGGGTGATGCAGGACACACGAGACACTGGGTGATGCAGGACACACGAGACACTGGGTGATGCAGGACACACGAGACACTGGGTGATGCAGGACACACGAGACACCGGGTGATGCAGGACACACGAGACACTGGGTGGTGCAGGACACACGAGACACCGGGTGATGCAGGACACACGAGACACTGGGTGATGCAGGACACACGAGACACTGGGTGATGCAGGACACACTCACTGTGGACGGTGAAACGTGCGCTGTGTTTCACCCGCTACAGATCTATCACCACTATTAGACCTGCGTTAACTACCACAACACCCCTCTTGCCCTTAGTCCAGTGTCCACTATCACTACCAAAACACCATTAGGCCGAGGTTCAATACCATTACAGTTCCATTAGGCCGATCTCCACCATCACCGCAACAACAATATCCGCAACAATTTACAAATGCCACTGCAACACTAATTAGTAGGCGCAATATTTGTTAACCTCTAGTTCAAAGCAGACCAAACGCTGCAACAAGTACTTTACTGATGATCCTCGAGTCTCCCCTGGTCTGAGACCGGAATCAACAACAACAGGTAGACAACACAAAGCAACACTAACTACAGTAGTACGCGTGATGCTAATCCCTGAACCGTAGCCCAAACACCAGCAACAGCACAAAGCATACTAACTACAGTAGCAGCACCGAGGCAGGAACAACAGCCAGGTGGACAGGTAGCAACCAGCACCTGTGTGTGGGAGGGGGGAGAGAACACAGGTGTTTGTGTGTGCTCGGGGGATGAGGGGTGACGGAAACAGCTGTTTGGAAACAAGGGTTACACCACGAGGGGAGAGAGAGAGAGAGAGAGAGAGAGAGAGAGAGAGAGAGAGAGAGATACATGAGAGTGTGCATTCGTATTTTGTTGTATTAGTAACTAGTTATCAGTGGCACTTGTCGATAGACACTAGCCATGTTTTGTGTGTGTGTGTGTGTGTGTGTGTGTGTGTGTGTGTGTGTGTGTGTGTGTGTGTGTGTGTGTGTGTCACTAGCTATACATTCCTGAGATAATATCTTGAAGAGGCAGTGCAGCTGACGGGGCGCTGAGTGGCGCCTGACACACACACACACTGAAGACTCCCATCACAACATCATTCCTCCATTAAAGATTTAATCTGATATCACATTTCGTACCTTCCCTCAGTTATCTTTCGTAATAATCTTCAACCGACTCTCCGTCTAAATTTATTTCATATTTTGGCTGTTTTTTTAGTCTCTCTCTCTCTCTCTCTCTTTCTCTCTCTCTCTCTTTCTCTCTCTCTCTCTCGATGAGCGGTCTTGGTTATTTCCCCATCGTCTCGTGAGAGAGAGACATCGGAATAACTCTTGTGTGGAGGTGAGTGCTTAGTCATGTGAAGCACGTTGCCCTCTCCTATACGTGGAGAATGTTATTTGTGCCACACGTGAAGAATGTTATCTTGTGCCACACGTGGAGAATGCTATCTTGTGCCACACGTGAAGAATGTTATCTTGTGCCATACGTGAAGAATGTTATCTTGTGCCACACGTGGAGAATGTTATCTTGTGCCACACGTGAAGAATGTTATCTTGTGCCACACGTGAAGAATGTTATCTTGTGCCACACGTGGAGAATATTATCTTGTGCCACACGTGAAGAATGTTATCTTGTGCCACACGTGAAGAATGTTATCTTGTGCCACACGTGGAGAATATTATCTTGTGCCACACGTGAAGAATGTTATCTTGTTCCACACGTGAAGAATGTTATCTTGTGCCACACGTGAAGAATGTTATCTTGTGCCATACGTGAAGAATGTTATCTTGTGCCACACGTGAAGAATGTTATCTTGTGCCACACGTGGAGAATGTTATCTTGTGCCACACATGAAGAATGTTATCTTGTGCCACACGTGAAGAATGTTATCTTGTGCCACACGTGAAGAATGTTATCTTGTGCCACACGTGAAGAATGTTATCTTGTGCCACACGTGAAGAATGTTATCTTGTGCCACACGTGAAGAATGTTATCTTGTGCCACACATGAAGAATGTTATCTTGTGCCACACGTGAAGAATGCTATTTAGTGCTACACGTGAAGAATGACTTAAGCTGGCGTGTCAGGGATAAGGCGTCTGCTGTTAATTCTATTGCTGCTCATTCTGGTGGTACGGATTCTCTTGCTGTTTCTGTTGTTTATACTTTTGTTATTATTATCTCTGTTGCTATTAATTTGGTTGTTGCTGCTGCTGCTCCTCTTGACACGGTGTTGCTACTGATTCTATTGTTACCTCTGTCGTTACTGCTGCTGTTGCTGTTGCTGCTTGTGTTCCTGTTGCTGTTGCTGCTTGTGTTCCTGCTGCTTCCGTTTCTTCTTTGCAGCAGCTCCATCTTGCCTCTTCAGTAAAATTCATAAAATGCGGGAAAGACTTTGGATCTTTCTGGGACACTTACTGAAATTCATATCAACGCTTTGGAGAAAAATCGATCTGCATCACCAGGATTTTCCTGAACACGACATAGCAATGCAGAAACCATAACAAATCATAGAATAGTACAATAAAACATAGTGAATCAAGAGAGATGTTGAGGAACGAACGACATAAGGAGATAGTGATGAATATCCTACATGATCATGGACCGGGCCGTGGGGGCGTTGACCCCCGGAACACCTGCCTGGTATACTCCAGATATGGATGAGGCAGTAATGTTCCCGGATGCAACACTGAATATTCAGAATACAAAAGTTACTAGAAGAGGGTAAACAAAAAATGATTTCAGAGTAAACAAGTTAATTGCAGAATTGTTTACTCTGCCTTTTCTTCGCTGTTGTCACCACTGTGACATTTTAAACGAATCTACCACCTTTTTCTTCTTTAAAAAAAGAATAGTTGAAGATAGACACAAGATGGAGAATTAGACTTATGTGAATCAAATTTATCTGTAGACGTGTCGCCAATCAGTGGCTTATCAGTACAAGGACACAATGCGAAGAATGTAGAACTATACACAAAATTTGAGGTAATCAGTCCCTCAGTCTTGGAGTTGGTGATGAGCACCGTAGTCTTGAAGAGTCTGAAACACAGGCATCATATTTGTACTTCAGATGAGACATTCTCATCTTCCTCTGATCAAACTTGACTGCCTCTCATTCTACAGGCACACTATGACCCGTACTGGCTTAGCAATTCCCAATATAATAATGATAATAATAATAATTTAACCACTGTAATCCTGTGTATTTGCATGAGTACTTAAGTGTATTCGTGTATACTCAACTATACCAACGTGTGTACTCAATTATACTTACATGTATACTCTGTTTTTCCACGTGTACACTCACACATGTTCTAAAAATCCTTGCAGCAGGTGAGCTTACATATGTATTAAGTGGATTCACATGTGTGCTCACATGTGTACTTACATGTGTCCACAGGTTCCAGAGTTACAATCAGTTATCATTAATGGTTGTAATCAAAAATAAATTATCGCTAATTACTCTTAATTACTTTTAATTAGTGTATCCTATGTGGAACGTTACAAAGGTGACAGGGAGAACGATAGTGTCGTGGAAAGTTACTGTGTGAACGACAGTGTCAGGAAGTTACTGTGTGAACGACAGTGTCAGGAAGAGTGACTGTGTGAACGACAGTGTCAGGAAGAGTGACAGTGTGAACGACAGTGTCAGGAAGAGTGACTGTGTGAACGACAGTGTCAGGAAGAGTGACTGTGTGAACGACAGTGTCAGGAAGAGTGACTGTGTGAACGACAGGAAGAGTGACTATGTGTTGGGTTGATCATGGTGTCGGCTGCAGCGGCTGCAGCTACTGCATTGGCGGAGGCGACGACACCAGGGGTTAGCGACCGTGGACAGACTCCAGGCACCAGCTGATGAGCTCAACAGCCCTACCCACCCGTGCTCAACCCTGCCCTGCTCTGCCCTGATCTGCCCTGCTCTGCCCCTCTCTAGCACAGCAGAATACATTCAGTTCCAGCTGCTCAAACACAGTGGAAGAATGACTGTTTTGTAAACACACCTGCCGTCTCTCACCGACGTAGGGTGGCTATCCTCCAAAAAAGAGGAAACACATTCACTGTCATTCATTCAATCACCGTCTTGCCATATATATATATATATATATATATATATATATATATATATATATATATATATATATATATATATATATATATATATATATATATGCAAAACAACTATGGGGGAGTTGAATGATAGCTCTAGGCTTTTCGTGTTGCAATCAACACATTATTAGGAACTTGCAATGTTGCAAAGGCGTTTCCTGTGATCGTATTAGCTTGAACTTCCTCCTCTTTTCTGAAACATTGTAAGCTCCTGATGATGTGTCGAGTATTGCAACCCAAATGGCCTAAAGCTATCATTCAACTCCCCCCCCCCCCGGGGATGTTTTGTATCTTGTATCGCTTGTTCGCGATTTTTGCAGAAAACACACACACACACACACACACACACACACACACACACACAAAGGCCTAAAAACTAGGATTTGCAAAAAATGTAAACATGAGTACATCTGGATTTTATATTTCAATGAAATGTGAAACATCAAAATAATATAAATGTTTCAACCATTTACAATGTTTAAAACACAGTCGACACACTCACCAAACATTTCTTGAGATAAAAACATTGAAAACCCTTATTAAAAAAATGATCAGTATTTTTACCTCATCCTACGAACCAATGTCTGGCAGTTGGCAACCAACACTTTCTGAGGTAAAATTTCTGAAAACCCCAGTTGAAAATGGTCTACATTTTACTTCCTCCTGTGAACTAATGTTCTTCAGATGTTTCTCTCGATGTTCATGCCACGGTGTGTGTGTGTGTGTGTGTGTGTGTGTGTGTGTGTGTGTGTTTGTATGTTCGTGTGCGTGTGTCTATGTCTGTGCGTGCGCCCTCGTGTGTGTGTGTGTGTGTGTGTGTGTGTGTGTGTGTGTGTGTGTGTGTGTGTGTATGTGTGTGTGTTTGTATGTTCGTGTGCGTGTGTGTCTATGTGCGTGCGCTCTCGTGTGTGTGTGTGTGTGTGTGTGTGTGTGTGTGTGTGTGTGTGTGACAATAATAATAGTATAAACAATAATAATAATAATAATAATAATAATATTATATTATTATTATTACAAATAATAATAATAATAATAATAATAATAATAATAATAATAATAATATAATTATAATAATAATACTTCCCTCCCAGCTACTCATCAAACGTGACCAACAAAAAAAAAAAAAAAAAAAGTCTAATCTAATAATTGACGAGCAGTTAAATTATCAGTTTCAACAATTACGAGATTATCAGTGTGGCAAGTTAACAGATAACTACTTTACCTAAAACATTAAGTAATTAACATCGGCTCTCTCATCGTTAATTATATTACCCCTTTTGTTCGGTTAATTAACCAGTTATTCAGTATATTATGTATTTCATTATCAAATAATCAAAATAGCCGGTGATCTCATTAAATTACCTTATTTTTATTGTCTTCAAAGGCAGATAATTAATTTATGCCATTTATTACACAACCACACGATACCTTAATTATCAAATAACTCGTAAGTAGAGAGAGAGAGAGAGAGAGAGAGAGAGAGAGAGAGAGAGAGAGAGAGAGAGAGGCATGTGTGTGCGAGTCATCTCAAAGGACGAGATAGGAGATGGAAGATTCACTCTCTATATATACTTTTCCCACAAAAGGGAACTTCAGAGGAAAGCTATTTTTCAGTTTTCTTATTCCTTTACATATATATATATATATATATATATATATATATATATATATATATATATATATATATATATATATATATATATATATATATATATATATATATATGTCATGCCGAATATGTAAAACTGGTCAGTTAGCAAGAATTCATTTAAAATTAAGTCCTTTCTAAAATTTTCTCTTATACGTTTAAAGATATATTTTTTTCATTAACAATGATGTAAAAATTTATAATTTTGCACCAAAAGGTACTTAGAAAACTTACCTAACCTTATTATAACAAACGCAATTTATTTTAGCCTAACCCAACTAAATCTATTTTAGATTTGTTTACAGTAATTTAATACTAAACAAACACAGTGAAATATATTTTTTTCGTTAGGTTCAGAATGATTTTGGCGAAATTATTGCATACACAAATTTTCACTTGGCCTATATGGCAAAATGAGCGTTGCTATTTAAGCCAAGATCGCAAGTTCTGCCTATTCGGCACGACATATATATATATATATATATATATATATATATATATATATATATATATATATATATATATATATATATATATATATATATATGTATATATATATATATGTCGTGCCGAATATGTAGAACTGGTCAATTAGCAAGAACTCATTTAAAATTAAGCCCTTTCTGAAATTTTCTCTTATACGTTTAAAGATATATTTTTTTCATTAATGTTAATGTAAAAAATTTTAATTTTGCACCAAAAGATTCTTAGAAAACTTACCTAACCTTATTATAACAAGAGCAATTTATTTTAGCCTAACCCAACTAAATATATTTTAGATTTGTTTACAGTAATTTAATGCTAAATAAGCACAGTGAAATATATTTTTTTCGTTAGGTTCAGAATGATTTTGGCGAAATTATTGCATACACAAATTTTCACTTGTCCTATATGGCAAGATGAGCGTTGCTATTTAAGCCAAGATAGCAAGTTCTGCCTATTCGGCACGACATTATATATATATATATATATATATATATATATATATATATATATATATATATATATATATATATATATATATATATATATATGTGTGTGTGTGTGTGTGTGTGTGTGTGTGTGTGTGTGTGTGTGTGTGTGTGTGTGTGTGTGTGTGTGTGTGTGTGTGTGTGTGTGTGTGTGTGTCGTGCCGAATATGTAAAACTGGTCAATTAGTAAGAACTCATTTAAAATTAAGTCCTTTCTGAAATTTTCTCTTATACGTTTAAAGATATATTTTTTCATTAATGATAATGTAAAAATTTATAATTTTGCACCAAAAGAATCTTAGAAAACTTACCTAACCTTATTATAGCAAGAACAATTTATTTTAGCCTAACCCAACTAAATATATTTAAGATACGTTTATAATAATTTAATACTAAATAAACACAGTGAAATATATTTTTTTTTCGTTAGGTTCAGAATGATTCTGGCGAAATTATTGCATACACAAATTTTCACTTTTCCTATATGGCAAGATGAACGTTGCTATTTAAGCCAAAATCGCAAGGTCTGCCTATTCGGCACGACATATATATATATATATTCATTTTGGTGCATCTCGCGTTTCTTTTCATTATGTTTCATCTTCTAATCTCTGGTTCGCTCTTTTGTAGCCTGTGTTTACTTATTCTTATTACAGAGAGCATTTAAAAACAAGTAAAGCATAATAATTTATAGCCACGAACATTTACAGGATGGATATTGTGGTGCACAATAAACTAGCCGCCACTATCCATAGGATGGATATTGGGGTGCACAATAAACTAGCCGCCACTATCCATAGGATGGATATTGTGGTGCACAATAAACTAGCCGCCACTATCCATAGGATGGATATTGGGGTGCACAATAAACCAGCCGCCACAATCCATAGGATGGATATTGGGGTGCACAATAAACTAGCCGCCACTATCCATAGGATGGATATTGGGGTGCACAATAAACCAGCCGCCACTATCCATAGGATGGATATTGGGGTGCACAATAAACTAGCCGCCACTATCCATAGGATGGATATTGGGGTGCACAATAAACTAGCCGCCACTATCCATAGGATGGATATTGGGGTGCACAATAAACTAGCCGCCACTATCCATAGGATGGATATTGGGGTGCACAATAAACCAGCCGCCACTATCCATAGGATGGATATTGGGGTGCACAATAAACTAGCCGCCACTATCCATAGGATGGATATTGGGGTGCACAATAAACTAGCCGCCACTATCCATAGGATGGATATTGGGGTGCACAATAAACCAGCCGCCACTATCCATAGGATGGATATTGGGGTGCACAATAAACTAGCCGCCACTATCCATAGGATGGATATTGGGGTGCACAATAAACTAGCCGCCACTATCCATAGGATGGATATTGGGGTGCACAATAAACTAGCCGCCACTATCCATAGGATGGATATTGGGGTGCACAATAAACTAGCCGCCACTATCCATAGGATGGATATTGGGGAGCACAATAAACTAGCCGCCACTATCCATAGGATGGATATTGGGGTGCACAATAAACTAGCCGCCACTATCCATAGGATGGATATTGGGGTGCACAATAAACCAGCCGCCACTATCCATAGGATGGATATTGGGGTGCACAATAAACCAGCCGCCACTATCCATAGGATGGATATTGGGGTGCACAATAAACTAGCCGCCACTATCCATAGGATGGATACTGGGGTGCACAATAAACCAGCCGCCACTATCCATAGGATGGATATTGGGGTGCACAATAAACCAGCCGCCACTATCCATAGGATGGATATTGGGGTGCACAATAAACCAGCCGCCACTATCCACAGGATGGATAAAACTGCTATCTCAACTTCACTCTTGTTATCATATTCTCTCCCCTCGCTTCTTTCCTATCTCTTTTACACGAGAATGTCGTGTCAGGCCCAAGAAATATCTACTTCCATACTCGATTTTTCCTCTTCTTCCATCCTCCTTTACCTCATCTTCTTAATTCCTCTTACTTCTTTCATAATTCATCCGATTTTCCTTGAAACTCTCTTCTCTTTTAATTCCTCTCTCCTTTCCTCCCTCCCTCTCTCATTTTCTTCCTTTTCTTCCTCTCTCTCAGCCTTGGCACCAGCTGCGAGGGCAGGTTGAACCAGCTGTCGGTCTGGCTGGCAGCCATCCCTCGAGAAACATTATCAGACTAAGACAAATAAAAACGAACGAGTGGGATTATTCGCTGCACGCTGACACACAACACAACACTCGTACCACGTCAACATTTTATATGCAACATAGTACGTGCGCACTTTTAAAGTTTACGTTGCGGTAAAGAAATGGACAGCCGTTGCACATTTTGCTGGGACAACACTTCGCTGTGTGTAAACTTGATAACGCTTTTACACAGAGCGAAACGTTGTCCATGTATTATCTGCACCACTGTCTGTAGCACGTCATTTCGAGCCAAGCGTTGCAGTACGTAGAAATAGATTTCGAGTCTTATTACATCTGCAATGAGACCTTTCTTATTTTGGCACATCGAAAGGTTCACACGCAGTTAGGGTTACCTGGAGGTTATTCCGGGGATCAACGCCCCCGCGGCCCGGTCCATGACCAGGCCTCCCGATGGATCAGGGCCTGATCAACTAGGCTGTTACTGCTGGCCGCACGCAGTCCAACGTACGAGCCACAGCCCGGCTGATCCGGCACTGACTTTAGGTATCTGTCCAGCTCTCTTGAAGGCAGCCAGAGGTTTATTGGCAATTCCCCTAACGCTTGATGGGAGGCTGTTGAACAGTTTTGGGCCCCGGACACTTATGGTGTTTTCCCTTAGCGTACCAATGGCGCCCCTACTTTTTATTGGGGGCATTTTGCATCGCCTGCCCAATCTTTTACTTTCGTAGAGAGTGATTTGTGTGTGTAGATTTGGGACCATTCCTTCCCGGATTTTCCAAGAGTAGATTATGATATATCTCTCCCTCCTGCGTTCCAACGAGTACAAGTCAAGTGCTTCCAAGCGTTCCCAGTAGTTAAGGTGCTTGACAGAACTTATACGTGCAGTAAAGGATCTCTGTACACTCTCTAGATCTGCGATTTCACCTACTTTGGATGGAGATGTTAATGTACAGCAGTATTCCAGCCTAGAGAGAACAAGTGATTTGAAAAGGATCATCATTGGCTTGGCATCTCTCGTTTGGAACGTTCTCATTATCCATCCTATCATTTTCTTTGCACGTGCGATCGTGGCACTGTTGTGATCCTTGAAAGTGAGATCCTCAGACATTACTACTCCCAGGTCCCTTACATTATTTTTCCGCTCTATTGTATGGCCGGAGTCTGTAGTATACTCTGTTGTAGTTATTATCTCCTCCAGTTTTCCATAACGGAGTAGTTGGAATTTGTCCTCATTGAACATCATATTGTTTACCGTTGCCCACTGGAAATCTTTGTTTATATCTTCTTGGAGGTTAACCGCGTCCTCAGCAGATGACAGCCTCTTGCAGATCCTAGTGCTGTGATGTATATCTCTGTCTATGTCTGATATGAGGATGAGGAATAAGATGGGGGCGAGTACTGTGCCTTGTGGAACAGAGCTCTTCACTATGGCAGCCTCTTGACTGCAGAGGATAAGCGCATTTTCTCTCACTTGCTTCCTACCTGTCTTTCCACAAGGGGCAGACACGTAATAGAATGACGCAGGCACTGTAATTCCCACTTCCTGAACTCAGGAACAGTAACCAATTTCTTTGAAACTCATTTTGTTTTAGATATTACCTTTCTCACACTCCGTTAAACCGCCCCCCAGACCATTTGTCTCCACTCATTCCAATCGTGACTCCCTCAGATATACTTACTAGATGTTCATATCGTTGTCTCTCAAAACTGTCTGTATACCCCCCCTATTGTTTTCAAGGCCTTTCCCTACACCTTTCGTATTCCTAAGCTTAATGCACCTTAATCGTAATCCATCTCAAAAACTCTTCTAATGGCCAATAAATGGGTCATAAATAAAGCAGCATTAGTAAATATAGTTATGAATAACTTACAGAATATTAACGTATCTCTTGCTCACAATTTCTGGCAAGGTATTTTCAGTAATAACATACCTTGACATGTCATACAGGCTACTGTACCATTGCTGTATTCCTCAGTAAGTGGACAATCAAGCGCATGGTGATCAAGACTTTGATTATTAGGCTGATTTTATGTATATTATATTTAGTTATATCACTGGGTATGTGCCAAAAAGACAGAAGCACTTGTAACCAAGCCTAAACCTGGCGACGACACCCATGAGTCTGCGTAAGTGACTCCGTGTGTGTGTGTGTGTGTACTCACCTATTTGTACTCACCTATTTGTGGTTGCAGGGGTCGATTCATAGCTCCTGGCCCCGCCTCTTCACTGATTGCTACTAGGTCCTCTCTCTCCCTGCTCCATGAGCTTTATCATACCTCGCCTTAAAACTATGTATGGTTCCCACCTCCACTACTTCACTTTCTAGGCTATTCCATGGCTTGACTACTCTATGACTGAAGAAATACTTCCTAACATCCCTTTGATTAATCTGAGTCTTCAACTTCCAATTGTGACCTCTTGTGTCTGTGTCCCATCTCTGGAGCATCCCGTCTTTGTCCACCTCGTCTATTCCGCGCAGTATTTTATATGTCGTTATCATGTCTCCCCTGACCCTCCTGGCATCCAGTGTCGTCAGGCCGATTTCCCTCAACCTTTCTTCGTAGGACAATCCCCGTAGCTCTGGGACTAGTCTTGTTGCAAACCTTTGCACTTTCCCTAATTTCTTGACGTGCTTGACTAGGTGTGGATTCCAAACTGGTGCTGCATACTCCAGTATGGGCCTGACGTAAATGGTATACAGAGTCTTGAACGACTCCTTACTGAGGTATCGGAACGCTATCCGTAGGTTTGCCAGGCGCCCGTATGCTGCAGCAGTTATCTGATTGATGTGCGCCTCAGGAGATATGCTCGGGGTTATACTCACCCCCAGATCTTTTTCCTTGAGTGAGGTTTGCAGACTTTGGCCATCTAAACTATATTGTGTCTGGGGTCTTCTTTGCCCTTCCCCAATCTTCATGACTTTGCATTTGGCGGGGTTAAACTCAAGGAGCCAGTTGCTGGACCAGGCTTGTAGCCTGTCCAGGTCTCTTTGTAGTCCTGCCTGATCCTCATCCGATTTGATTCTTCTCATTAACTTCACATCGTCCGCAAACAAGGACACTTCTGAGTCTATCCCTTCCGTTATGTCATTCACATATACCAAGAAGAGCACAGGTCCTAGGACTGACCCCTGTGGAACCCCGCTTGTCACAGGCGCCCACTTTGACACCTCGTCACGTACCATGACTCGTTGTTGCCTCTCTGTAAGGTATTCTCTTATCCATTGCAGTGCCTTTCCTGTTATGTGTGCCTGATCCTCTAGCTTTTGCAGTAACCTCTTGTGAGGAACTGTGTCGAAGGCCTTCTTGCAGTCCAAAAAAATGCAGTCGATCCACCCTTCTCTCTCTTGTCTTACTTCTGTCACGTTGTCATAAAACTCTAATAGGTTTGTGACACAGGATTTTCCCTCCCTGAAACCATACTGGTTGTCAATTATACACTTGTTTCTTTCCAGGTGCTCCACCACTCTCCTCCTGATGATCTTCTCCATGACCTTGCATACTATACACGTTAGTGATACAGGTCTGTAGTTTAGTGCCTCATGTCTGCCTCCCTTTTTAAAAATTGGGACTACATTTGCCATCTTCCATACCTCGGGGAGTTTCCCAGTTTCAAATGATGTGTTGAAGATCTTTGTTAATGGTACACACAATGTCTCTGCTCCCTCTTTAAGGACCCACAGAGAGATGTCTGGTCCCACCGCCTTTGAGGTGTCAAGTTCGCATAGCAGCTTCTTCACCTCCTCCTTGGTTGTATGTACCTCATCCAGCACTTGCTGGTGCACCTCTCTGCTCTGATTTCCTGGAGTCCTACTGGTTTCCACTGTAAATACTTCTTTAAATCTTGTGTTGAGCTCCTGACATACCTCCCGGTCGTTTCTTGTGAATTCCCCATCACCCTTCCTCAGTCTGATTACCTGGTCCTTGACTGTTGTTTTCCTCCTGATGTGGCTGTACAACAGCTTCGGGTCAGTCTTGCCTTTCGATGCTATGTCATTTTCGTATTGCCGCTGAGCCTCCCTTCTTATCTGTGCATATTCGTTTCTGGCTCTTTGGCTAATCTCTTTATTTTCCTGAATTCTCTGTCTTCTGTACCTTTTCCATTCTCTAGTACACCTAGTTTTTGCCTCCCTACACCTTTGGGTGAACCAAGGACTCGTTCTGTTCTTCCCATTATTTCTGTTTCCCTTGGGAACAAACCTCTCCTCTGCCTCCTTGCATTTTGTTGCCACATAGTCCATCATTTCTTGTACTGGTTTTCCTGTCAGTTCCTTCTCCCACTGAATGTCTTGAAAGAAGTTCCTCAAGCCTGAGTAGTTTCCCCTTTTGTAGTTTGGTTTTTCCCACCCTATTCCTGCTGCTCTCTCCACTTGCAGCTCATCTATGTAGTCGAAGCACAGAACCACATGATCACTAGCTCCCAGGGGCCTTTCATACATGATATCCTCGATGTCAGAACTACTCAAGGTGAATACAAGGTCCAGTCTTGCTGGTTCATCCTCTCCTCTCTCTCTGGTAGTGTCTATAACATGTTGATGCATGAGGTTTTCCAGTACCACATCCATCATCTTGGCTCTCCATGTTTCGGGACCCCCATGGGGCTCCAGGTTTTCCCAATCTCCTTGTGATTGAAATCACCCATAACTAGTAACTTTGCTCCCCCCATGTGTGCTCTCCTGGCCACCTCGGCTAGAGTGTCAACCATTGCTCTGTTGCTCTCATCGTATTCTTCTCTTGGCCTCCTGCAGTTCTGTGGTGGGTTGTACATTACTGCAATTATCACCTTATGTCCCTCAGACTGGATTGTTCCTACTAAGTAGTCCTTTCGCCCGTGCCATCCATTCCTTCCATTTTCTCAAACCCCCATTGGTTTTTAATGAGCAGTGCAACTCCTCCTCCCCCTCTCCTCCCTCTGTCTTTCCTGAGGATTTGATATCCGGATGGAAAGATTGAATCTGTTATTATTCTGGTGAGTTTTGTTTCTGTGAGTGCTATTATGTCTGGGGATGTCTCCTTAATTCTTTCGTGCCACTCCTCATACTTATTTGTTATTCCATCTGCATTTGTATACCACACCTTCAACTTCTTTTCTAAGATTGTGGTCTGGGAGGTGTATTGGGGTTGGGGAAGTGGGAGACCTGATAAGGAACTATGGGTGGTTGCTGTGGGGGTGGAGTTTGTAATGCAGTGGGTGGGGGCA
>NC_091303.1:12390315-12402815 GCF_038502225.1 Cherax quadricarinatus | reverse complement strand
GAGACGGTGAAAAACAGTTAGTGGCGACCAGGGAATCCTAAAAAGTGGGAGAACGCGATAACCCTGGCAATAACAGTGAGTAAAAATAACCACCGACTGTGACAAAACCACCTCTGCTGCCACCACTGCCACCACCACTGGTGCCACCACCACTGCTGCAACCACCACTGCTGCAACCACTGCCACCACCACTGATGCCACCACCACTGCTGCAGCCACTGCCGCCACCACTGCTGTCACCACTGCTGCAACCACTGCTGCCACCACCACCACCACTGCTGCCACCACTGCTGCCACCACTGCTGCAACCACTGCTGCAACCACTGCTGCCACCACTGCTGCCACCACTGCTACCACCATTGCCGCCACGACTGTTGTCACCACTGCTGCCACCACTGCTGCCACCACCATTGCCGCCACCACTGCTGCCACCCCGACTGCTCCCACCACTGCTGCCACCACTGCTGACACCAATACCAACACCACTGCTGCCACCACTACCACCACCACTGCTACCGCCACTGCTGCCACCCCGACTGCTCCCACCACTGCTGCCACCGAGTGTGACAAAACCACCGCTGCTGCCGCCACTGCCACCACCGCCACTGCCACCACCACCACTGCCACCACTGCTGACACCACTGCTGTCACCACTGCTGTCACCACTGTTGACACCACTGCGGCCACCACCACTTCTGCCACAACCACCACCACTTCTCTCTTCACTATCACTACCATCACCAGTAGTACCACCTTCCACTCCCCCAGGCATTATCTATACTTTTAAAGCTTCTCTAACCCACTGAGCTGCCTGCTCCCCTCCTCCTAGTGGAACCTTTCCTTACATGCTAATAAAGGGGGCGTCCCCTGCCCTTTAACACCAGCAAGGGGCAATGCGTACTCCACAGTTTCCGAAAGAAACATCCCACTGCAAGTCAGTTTTAACCAGGTGGAACTTTTGGTTCTCCGTGGTCCAACAAGAGGCATTTCAGTCCCCCAGGTCCAGAAAGAGACACCCGCTACCTGAGGATCACACCATGACCCGCATACCCAACAAGTGGGCGTCCCAGCCTGACAAGGGGCGCCCCAGGCTGACAAGGGGGGTCCCAGGCTGACAAGGGGGGTCCCAGGCTGACAAGGGGGCGTCTCAGTCTGACAAGTGGGAGTCTCAGCTTGACAAGTGGGCGTCCCAGGCTGACAAGGGGTCGTCCCAGGCTGACAAGTAGGTGTTCCAGACTGATAAGGGGGCGTAACAGGCTGACAAGGGGGCGTGTCAGCGACGTAGTGGAGTAACGACAAGCTTGTCAAACACACTCATCAGCTGGTGGCACTGACGTCCAGGCATCACACACTCACTGACACTTGGCTAACTGCCTGTCCATCACCACAACACGCTTCTAACACTTCTTATATATCTGTCTTGTTTCTCTCTTTCTCGTTCCTGTCTTTCTCCTCTTCTCATTTTGTCTGTCCTTCCTTCTATTATTTCCTTCTACCTGCCATCCTTCTCCTCTTCTCTTCTTTTCATGCCTCCCGACCTCTTATTTCCCGTCTTTTTCTCTTTTGTTATTCTCTCCCCCATCCTCTTCCTCACTCTCATCCTCCCCTCTCTCCTTCTCTCTTGCCTTTTTCATTCTGGCTCTCTTCCTTCTCTTCCTGTTTCCTCTCGTCCTCTAGGCATCATTTATACTTAAAATATTCTCCAGGTTGTTACCAACGTCATGGAAGATCAAGAGTTGATGATGACTATGTTCTTTAGTTATGAAGACGCTTAAAGCTGTCAGATAAAGCTTGTTCTTAGTTTTCGGCTTAGCTTACACCTCCCCACTCCCCCAGACCGCTAAACATGTATATTACAGTCGACATCTTACTCCAGAAACCGCAAGACTACATACACCGAGGAGTGAGTTGCTCGGAGAGTTCCCTTTCATCTGTATTTTAGGGATTAAAGTATTGATGTCTGGTGGTTAACATGTGACGCGCAGTCTTAATGACCTTTTGAGTAGTCGATAGGCTTTAAGCCCAATTAACCAGTTAACCCGAGGCTCTTGAATGTGTATATCCCGTTCTGAAGCTTTAAAAAGAGAGCGATGAACAAAAAATATTTTGTAATCGGTTGCAGAATCGCGTGATACAAAAATACTTTATTTTTAGACTCGTGGAAGTGCAAAACTCCTGCAAGCTACATCACGTACCTGCAAGACAATGTAGACGTTAAACACTTCCTTGAGAATGTGGCTGAGAAATCCCCAAAGCGATTGGAATTTAATTTATTCTCATTCCTGTGCAACAAATAGGCATTTAAAGTCAAGCAACATTCTTTCAATAAATTCAACGTGAAAAGACCAGCAACATGCAGCGAATCCAATTGTCGGATCAGTGAACACCAACAGCTACACAGTGTCCATGATGTCTGTTTTGCGTTTATTAAGTAACCTTCTTAATGCATCCGTTCGAGAGCTTATCATTTTTCATAGTCAACAAGCAAAAACTCTCCTGTGAATTACTATCAGGAAGGCTATTTTCCGTCAGACCTCCTGCCCAGCGAGACCCAGTCCTCCTGTGGATACAACTAGAAACCTCACTCTTCAAACATTGGTGGAACGACAGATACTGTCACGGCAAAATCCCTTCAAGCCTTGTGGAAACGACAGTCAACAAAATCTTGACGCAGCAAGTAAGAATCCCATCCTCTCTTCCTCCTCGCGACGACAGAATATATAAAATTTATATCTTTGTATAAATGGTTTAGTAAACCGAAAAGTTAATTGTATATCAATGGAATCATGCAGATAACTATCTTAGTAGACACAATACACTTCTTAATCGTCCACTCATTGGGGAATATACAGACAAAATAATAGCTTGTTATGTCAGAGAATATAAGATGGCAGATATATTAAGCAAATATTCTAAATTTACTTGCAATAGATAAAACCTAGTTCCTAGGCCTATTGCGTATCTTTATACTCTTGCCTGATGTCAGGAGGATGAAAATGAGATGCTCAATCAACTAACCGTTTCGGCGGCAAAACCTAATTAGAGAGGACGTTTTTGACTGCAGGGACTATCAGTTCTGATTAAGAATAAAAAGAAGTGATAAAATCCCTGGTGGGTGAAACGTCTTCATAATAAAATACCATAAACCATATATCTTGTATTATGCAAGTACTGGACTGCAGAGCAATGTGATTGTTAACATAAAATTATTGGTTTTTTAAAATGCTCGATTGTACCCGCTTTATTCATATTAAGGAATAGCTCTTAGCTCTTTTCTGTGTTCATATGCTCTTGCGTGACCGTCCACAGGATGGCTGTGAGATACGCAATTAACTTAGCCGCTTCGGTGGCCAAATCTAAATCTGAGGACACCATTAAAAAAAAAACAGCAAATTAGCCCATAGAGGAAAACAAATACCGAAGAACCCTCCCTCTGGCATCAAACGAAGTAGTAAGCCAGCAAACGGAAAAAAGTAAGAAAATAAGCAAGAGAGCAAGCACACAAACAAGAATGCAAACATGCATTGAATGAAGCAAACAAGCAAACAGATAAACAATTAAGCAACTTCTTGGGAGGGCCATCCTCACACAACAGAAGACCACGATGGAGAGCAGCCAGGGTAAACACATACAGAAAGCAAAATAAACCAAGTGGAGTTCAAACAATTATAGGAGAGACGTCGAGAGAGAGAGAGGGAGAGAGAGAGAGAGAGAGAGAGAGAGAGAGAGAGAGAGAGAGAGAGAGATAAAGGTGCTACACTCTTGGTCTCCACTTTTGCAAGAATTCTTTCTTACACTTATTTAACCCCACTGAACTTTACTTTCTAGTTGTTTCCTGGTTTCTTTCTCTCCCATCTCAAATATTCTGCCTCAATCACATGGTTCACATCTCTAAGCATCCTGTTTCCTGTAGTTTTCCGCTATTCTAAGGATCACTCTTGTTTTACATCTTTTCTTCGCACCTCGGCTCTTGCTACTCTGGAAGCAGCCTCGTAGCAAACTGCCGAACTTACTCAGTTTTCCTTGTAAGTTTGATGAGACGAGGGAACCACGTTACTGCTCCATTGTTGGTCTCTGCGCTGGTCCTGTACACTGATATTAATATTCACATTCCTTAATGTTATTCTGATATTTGCCATCATGTTATATACCGCCCATGTTATTTTATGTGTGCTTCAGGGAGGGAGAGAGAGAGAGAGAGAGAGAGAGAGAGAGAGAGAGAGATGGTAATGCTGGTGCAGTAGTAAGGCTGAATGGGAGGGTGTTGGCACCTGGAGAAGAAGTTGATATCCTTGGGGTGAAATTTGACTCCAAACTAACCATGAAGAACCATGATGTAAATCTTGCAAACAAGGCAGCCAGGAAGCTTACAGCACTTCGCCGTATCTCGCATCTGCTTGACAGTAGGGGTTTCAAGATTCTGTACGAGGCACAAGTACGCTGACACCTTGAGAATGCTCCACTTTCTTGGTTTGCCTGCCCCCCCCCCCTCTCATCTGCGACTGCTTGACAGAGTAGAGAACAGAGCAAGACGTCTCATCTCTCGCCTGGACCCATCCTGGATAGATCTGTCATTTCAGCAGAGCCTTCAACATAGGAGGGATGTGGGTGGCCTTACTGTTATGTACAAGGCCAATATTGTCAAAATACCACACTTGGATCCACTTCGAGGACAGCGTGAAACAAGCTTTTATGCCACAAGACGGGCAGAAAGCAGCAACTTCACTCTGGCTGTACCCTTCTCCAGAACATCACTTCATCTGAGATCATACATACCCAGGATGACTCGAGTATGGAACACATTCTTACAGCATAATGATGTCAACGAGATAAAGTCAGTTGATCAAATGAAAATGCTGGCCCACAGATGGCTCCAACTTCATCCTGTTCCCTACTTGTATGTCTGATAACAATAAAAATGCTTTCAAATGAGGTAATGTAGATAACAGCTCTTAGCTTGCCAATAAAGTTAGGAATCCTTAACCTGTAAATAGCTTGTCAATAAAGCTAGGGATCCTTAACCTTGTCAAACCCTGTGAAAAAAAAAAAAAAAAAAAAAAAAAAAAAAAAAAAAAAAAAAGAGAGAGAGAGAGAGTTTTATCTTTGATATAAACCTTGGTAATAAATACCGACATGGTTTAGAAAAACACATAAGCAAACACTGGGACATATTCATTAGAAAACGTTTCGGTCCTGGGACCTTGATCACTTCTAACATACATGTATGTATGTATGTACAATGTTCGCCAAGACCGTAGTCCTGGCACGGGTCTCAATCTTGCTATGACCCGTCTCTGGCTCCTGAGGGAGAAAGGTTTCTACAATGATGCGACGTATGCTGCTCATCAAGCACTCTTCTGGTTAGTTCAGCTGGTGCATCTCATAAGCGACAACACTATATGTACTCCTAACTATGGACACTAGCGAGGAGGAGGATATGTCGTTATCACAGGTAACAGTTTGTCTGGTTCGTTGAATCCATGGTACACTAGTGTGGCCGCAGTCATCTCTGGGTCCTCTTCGGGAGGGAATATCACTACTAGTTTCCTGCGGAGTGTCTCAGTATTCTAACATACAGAGGTTGAAAGACAGTATATATAGGCGGAGAGTGAGGTGTGAGTGACGCATGGTGACCTTCAGGTGTGAGTGAAGCATGGTGACCTTCAGGTGTGAGTGAAGCATGGTGACCTTCAGGTGTGAGTGAAGCATGGTGACCTTCAGGTGTGAGTGAAGCATGGTGACCTTCAGGTGTGAGTGAAGCATGGTGACCTTCAGGTGTGAGTGAAGCATGGTGACCTTCAGGTGTGAGTGACGCATGGTGACCTGAAGGTCACCTTTCAGCTCTCATAGTTATCTCTAATTCTATGATTTTGTTGTCATTATTGATTCTCGGCAGTTTTTTGTCTCACTTCTTTTTCCTATTTTATAAACTTGTGCGTAAAACTGCGTACGTGTATGCGTGGGCGTGCACGCTTGCGCGCATTTCGACGTGCGTATGGACTACAACGTGCCGTAAATACCGAGGGAGAACAAATTTTGAAATCCCTGTTATTCAAAGTACAATCAAGAGGTTTAAATCTCTGATAGGGGATTAAAAAGTCATTTGCATTGGAATTGGAGACTGGCAGGGTGTCGCCAGGGGCGGAAGTGTGCCCCTGCCACTCTCCATACTGTGTGTGCTGCATCACTCATGCAGGTTTGGCGCTTGTTTTCTTTCCGAACATAATAAAAATAAATTAATAATAACAAAAGACATTAATAATAATAATAATAATAATAATAATAATAATAATATTATACATTTGTGGTTTATTGACAGCTGTTATCTTTGATCTTCCTCATTGTTTATTCAATCTTTATTTGCTTATTCTTTCTCTGTATGCACACGCATATATGTATTCATATATACATGTATGCGTGTGCACATCGACACATGAACGCACGCAAAGACAGACACTCAAGTATTCTGACACACACACACACACACACACACACACACACACACACACACACACACCACACACACCACACACACACACCACACACACACACACACACACCCTCCACCACTTGACACAAACACTTGATACAAACACGTACCCCTCCTCCCCTAACCACCCCTTCCCCTTCCCTAACCACCCCTTTCCCTTCCCTAACCACCTCACCTAAGCCACCTACCCCTCCCCCAAACCACCTAACCCCTCCCGAAACCGTCTAACCCCCCCCAACTACCTCCGTCCCTCCAATAACCATCCTTCCCCTGCCTCATAACCATCCATCCCCTCTCTCCCTCAAACCATCTAACCCCCTCCCCCAACTATCTCTACCCCTCCAATAACCATCCTCCCCCTCCCCCACAACCATCCATCCCCTCTCCTCCTAACCATCTATTCCCCTCCCCCTAACCACTCGTCCTCCCTTCTGTGGAGCATCGGGGAAACCTAGAACCAGGATGAGGACAAGGTGCTCCAAGGACGAATCTGGGAGGGAGGAATGGGAGGTAGAGCTCAAAAAAAGGGAGGAAGACTGGGGAAGGAGACTAGATGAGCTGGAAAGGAAGATGGAAGAGAGGTTAGCAGCAAAATGCAGAAGGTGGAAGCAACAGGCCACAGCAGCAGAAATCAAGATAGAGAGATTAGAAGAGGAGCTGAGACATCTGAAACAGCACAGAGACAAAGATATTACAGAAGTAGCATCGGCAATTGCTACATCAAACACAGACAACAGGTCTGAAGGAAGCATGGAAACTAAACTGTATGCAGAAGTCCTGTCAAACCCACATGGGGCCAAAACAAAGACAGGGAACACACTAGGACAGAATGAGAGGTTGGAAGACATTGAAGGAACTAGGACATGTGCAAGGACCTTACCAGATACCTGTGGGGGCCAGGAATAGGTGAGCAGGAAGGACAAACCAAGAAGCATAGGGGCCATAACTAGGGAAGGGACTGAAGGAAGGAACACTCCATGGGAAGAAACTAAAACACATCAGAGGATGCAATGGGAGTCACAGTGCGAGGTGGAAAGGGAGAGATCCGTGTTTGTCTATGGGCTAGACGAAGCTAAAGGGGAAACTTATGATGAAAGAAAGCAGGAGGAGAAAAAAGCGATTGAAAATATCATGAAGGTGATAGGCGAGGGGGACATGACCCAGGTGGCAAATTTTCAGAGAATTGGGTGGTTCACAAAGAAAAGGAATCGGCCTCTCAAAGTAATTTTCAAGGCAGAATCAACCCGAACCATGATCCTGCAGGAGAAAGCACGGCTGAGAGGCAAGCAGGAGTTCTGGAGTGTGTACCTCGATCGAGACAGAACACAGGACGAAAGGAAGACGATGAAAGAGAGAGTTCAAAAACGAAAGGAGAAATGGGAGGAAATGAAAAAGGAGAGCAGAATAACCCAGGATCAAATGGAAGGACAAGCACACCCCCCAGAAACACCTGCAGAAGGACTCCAGCCACGACACCCCTAAGGCAACTGAACAATCCAAACCAACCATCACACACCGATCCCTCTGTTTCCACCCCCCGCACCACAGTTACAGTATTAGAACAGAAGTTGAAGGTTTGGTACAAAAATGCAGATGGATTAACGAATAAACATGAGGAATGGCAAGAAAATCAATGAGAAGTCCCCAGACATCATAGCAGTTACAGAAACAAAACTCACGGAGACAATAACAGATGCAATCTTCCCACCAGGATACCAGATCATGAGGAAAGATAGAAGGGGCAGGGGGGGAGGTGGGGTTGCTCTGCTCGTAAAAAACAGATGGAAATTCGAGAAAATGGAAGGCATAGATGAGACAGGAGAAAGAGACTTCAGTCTGGGGAACACAAAGTGGTCATTGCAGTGATGTATAATCCACCACAGAACTGCAGGAGGCCAAGAGAGGAATATGAAGAGAGCAACAGAGCAATGGTGGACACACTTGCTGAGGTGGCAAGAAGAGCTCATTCCAGCAGAGCAAAGTTGCTGGTTATGGGGGATTTCAACCACATGGAGATCGACTGGGAAAACCTGGAGCCACATGGGGTCCCGAAACATGGAGAGCCAGGATGTTGGACGTGGTGCTGGAAAACCTCATGCACCAACATGTTAAGGACACTACCAGAGTGAGAGAGGAGGATGAACCAGCAAGATTGGACCTTGTGTTCACCCTGGGCAGCTCAGACATTGAGGACATCAAGTATGAGAGTCCCCTAGGAGCTAGCGACCACGTGGTTCTGTGCTTTGAATACATAGTAGAGCTGCAAGTGGAGAGAATAACAGGAGTTGAATGGGAAAAGCCTGACTATAAAAGAGGGGACTACATAGGGTTGAAGAACTTCCTGCGGGAGGTCCAGTGGGACAGAGAACTGGCAGGAAAGCCAGTAAATGAAATGATGGAATATGTAACAACAAAATGCAAGGAGGCAGTGGAAAAGTTTATTCCCAAGGGCAACAGTAACAACGGGAAGACCAGAACGAGCCCCTGGTTTACCCAACGGTGTAAGGAGGCAAAAACAAAGTGCAATAGAGAATGGAAAAAGTACAGAAAACAGAGAACACACGAAAATAAGGAGATCAGTCGCAGAGCCAGGAATGAGTATGCACAGGTATGAAGGGAGGCCCAGCGACAGTATGAAAATGACATAGCATCGAGAATCAAGACTGACCTGAAACTGTTGTATAGCCACATCAGGAGGAAGACAACAGTCAAAGACCAGGTGATCAGATTAAGGACAGAAGGTGGAGAACTCACAAGAAATGATCAGGAGGTATGTGAGGAGCTGAACAGGAGATTTAAGGAAGTTTTTACAGTAGAGACAGGAAGGGCTGTGGGAAGACAGCACAGAAGGGAACATCAAGAGGGAATATACCAACAAGTGTTGGATGACATACGAACAACTGAGGAGGAGGTGAAGAAGCTCTTAAGTGACCTTGACACCTCAAAGGCGATGGGACCGGACAACATCTCCCCATGGGTCCTTAGAGAAGGAGCAGAGATGCTGTGCGTGCCTCTAACCACAATCTTCAACACATCCCTTGAAACTGGGCAACTACCTGAGAAATGGAAGACAGCTAATGTAGTCCCCATATTTAAGAAAGGAAACAGAAACGAGGCACTAAACTACGGACCTGAGTCTCTGACATGTATTGTGTGCAAAGTCATGGAGAAGATTATCAGGAGGAGAGTGGTCGAACACCTGGAAAGGAACAAGATTATAAATGAAAACCAGAATGGGTTCATAGAAGGAAAATCCTGTATCACAAACCTCCTGGAGTTTTATGACAAGGTAACAGAAGTAAGACACGAGAGAGAGGGGTGGGTAGATTGCGTTTTCCTAGACTGCAGGAAGGCCTTTGACACAGTTCCCCACAAGAGATTAGTGCAGAAGCTGGAGGATCAGGCGCATGTAAAAGGGAGGGCACTGCAATGGATAAGGGAATACCTGACAGGGAGGCAGCAACGAGTCATGGTACGTGAAGAGGTATCACAGTGGGCGCCTGTTACGAGCGGGGTCCCACAGGGGTCAGTTCTAGGACCAGTGCTATTTTTGATATTCGTGAACGACATGATGGAAGGAATAGACTCTGAAGTGTCCCTGTTCGCAGATGACGTGAAGTTGATGAGAAGAATTAAATCGGACGAGGATGAGGCAGGACTGCAAAGAGACCTGGACAGGCTGGACATGTGGTCCAGTAACTGGCTTCTCGAATTCAATCCATCCAAATGCAAAGTCATGAAGATTGGGGAGGGGCAAAGAAGACCGCAGACAGAGTATAGGCTAGGTGGACAAAGACTACAGACCTCACTCAGGGAGAAAGACCTTGGGGTGACCATAACACCGAGCACATCACCGGAGGCACACATCAACCAAATAACTGCTGCAGCATACGGGCGCCTGGCAAACCTGAGAATAGCGTTCCAATACCTTAATAAGGAGTCGTTCAAGACACTGTACTCTGTGTATGTTAGGCCCATACTGGAGTATGCAGCACCAGTCTGGAACCCACACCTGGTCAAGCACGTCAAGAAGTTAGAGAAAGTACAAAGGTTTGCAACAAGGCTAGTCCCAGAGCTCAAGGGAATGTCGTACGAGGAAAGGTTAAGGGAAATCGGACTGACGACACTGGAGGACAGAAGGGTCAGGGGAGACATGATAACGACATACAAGATACTGCGGGGAATAGACAAGGTGGACAGAGATAGGATGTTCCAGAGAGGGGACACAGGGACAAGGGGTCACAACTGGAAGCTGAAGACTCAGACGAGTCACAGGGACGTTAGGAAGTATTTCTTCAGTCATAGAGTTGTCAGCAAGTGGAATAGCCTAGCAAGTGAAGTAGTGGAGGCAGGAACCATACATAGTTTTAAGAAGAGTTATGACAAAGCTCAGGAAGCAGAGAGAGAGAGAGGACCCAGTAGCGATCAGTGAAGACGCGGGGCCAGGAGCTGAGTCTCGACCCCTGCAACCACAATTAGGTGAGTACAATTAGGTGAGTACACACACATGGGGGCCAAGATACATGGAGGGCTAAGATGATGGAGGTGGTACTGGAAAACTTCATGTACCAACACGTAAGGGACACTACAAGAGAGAGAGGAGAGGATGAACCAGCAAGGCTAGACTTAGTATTCACCTTGAGTAGTGCATATATCGAGGACATCACATATGAAAGACCCCTTGGGGCCAGTGACCATGTGGTTTTAAGCTTCGAATACACAGAGCTACAAGTGGAGGGAGAAGCAGGAAGGCCAGGACGAATGAAGCCAAACTACAAGAAAGGGGACTACACAGGAATGAGGAACTTCCTGAACGGGGTTCAGTGGGACAGAGAACTGGCAGGGAAGCCAGTTAATGAGATGATGGAATATGTAGCAACAAAATGCAAGGAGGCTGAGGAGAGATTTGTACCCAAGGGTAACAGGAATAATGAAAAAGCCAGGATGAGCCCATGGTTTACCCAAAGGTGCAGGGAGGCAAAAACCAAGTGTGCTAGGGAATGGAAGATATATAGAAGGCAAAGGACCCAGGAGAATAAGGAGAGCAGTCGTAGAGCCAGAAACGAATATGCACAGATAAGAAGGGAGGCCCAAAGACAATATGAAAATGACATAGCAGCGAAAGCCAAATCTGACCCGAAACTGTTGTACAGCCACATCAGGAGGAAAACAACAGTCAAGGACCAGGTAATCAGGCTAAGGAAGGAAGGAGGAGAGACAACAAGAAATGACCGTGAAGTATGTGAGGAACTCAACAAGAGATTCAAAGAGGTGTTCACAGAGGAGACAGAAGAGGCTCCAGAAAGACGGAGAGGTGGGGCACACCACCATGTGCTGGACACAGTGCACACAACCGAGGAAGAAGTGAAGAGGCTTCTGAGTGAGCTAGATACCTCAAAGGCAATGGGGCCAGATAACATCTCCCCATGGGTATTGAGAGAGGGAGCAGAGGCGCTATGTGTACCCCTAACAACAATATTCAATACATCTATCGAAACAGGGAGATTGCCTGAGGCATGGAAGACAGCAAATGTAGTCCCAATCTTTAAAAAAGGAGACAGACATGAAGCATTAAACTACAGACCAGTGTCACTGACATGTATAGTATGCAAAATCATGGAGAAGATTATCAGGAGAAGAGTGGTGGAACACCTAGAAAGGAATGATCTCATCAACAGCAGCCAACATGGTTTCAGGGACGGGAAATCCTGAGTCACAAACCTACTGGAGTTCTATGACATGGTGACAGAAGTAAGACAAGAGAGAGAGGGGTGGGTGGATTGCATATTCTTGGACTGCAAGAAGGCGTTTGACACGGTTCTACACAAGAGATTGGTGCAAAAACTGGAGGACCAAGCAGGGATAACAGGGAAGGCACTACAATGGATCAGGGAATACTTGTCAGGAAGACAGCAGCGAGTCATGGTACGTGGCGAGGTGTCAGAGTGGGCACCTGTGACCAGCGGGGTTCCACAGGGGTCAGTCCTAGGACCAGTGCTGTTTCTGGTAT
>NC_091303.1:12367815-12387815 GCF_038502225.1 Cherax quadricarinatus | reverse complement strand
TAATTTAACTGTCGGGCGAGTATTTCTGTGTTTAAAAAGTAGAGCATCGTGTGTGTGTGTGTGTGTGTGTGTGTGTGTGTGTGTGTGTGTGTGTGTGTGTGTGTGTGTGTGTGTGTGAGTGTGTGTGTGTGTGTGTGTGTGTATCTCGTGAGGTTTTGTGTATATGTGTGTTTCAAATGTAATGTGGAGCACTTTCAGTGATACCAACTGCAGGAATACTCATTCTCCCTCATTCAGAGTGCGTTCACACTGCGCATTCAGAGTGCAGAAGCCGTTAGAGCACTGAAATATCATATTACTTATGATTCACAACACCGACAAGTTGATGAACAAGACACATAGGTGTCTCAAATGCGGAAAACGTTTCGCTTTGCACTACAGGCTTCTTCGGTGAAATGCAGGCGACTATAACAACGAAGACAGTTTGGACGTAGCAGTTTGGACGTCAGTTACCTTTGGTAGGAGGTGGCCATTCCTCTGGAACGTAAACCATAGCCAAGCAGCCGTACCATATGTACTAGAATAAGAGAGTTTTCGTGCGTGCACGAAACCTCATTTAGAGCACTAAACTCTTTTTGAGTTCAGGTGGAACCATTTAGATTTAGAGCACACTCAGAGCTGCCATTTAGAGCACTACGATAGACGAGGACAAACGTGGCGGAAAAAAGAAACTCTTATGAAACAAGGACAAGCACAAATGAAATAAGAATTAGCACAAATGATACAAGGAGTAACACGAATGAAACAAGGACCAACGCGAATGAAGCAAGAATCGACACAAATGAAACAAAGGCAAACACGAATGAAACAAGTACCAACACGAATGATACAAGGACACATACTAAAGAAACAAGAACCAGCACGAATGAAGCAAGAATAGACACAAATGAAACAAAGCAAACACGAGTTAAACAAGTACCAACACGAATGATACAAGGACACATACTAAAGAAACAATGACCAGCACGAATGAAACAAGGACCAACACGAATGAAACAAGGACCAACACGAATGAAACAAGGACCAACACGAATGAAACAAGGACCAACACGAATGATACAAGGACACATACTAAAGAAACAAGGACCAGCACGAATGAAGCAAGAATCGACGCAAATGAAACAAAGACAAACAGGAATGAAACAAAGACAAACACGAATGAAACAAGAATAAAACCTGCAGAAACAAACAAAAATACGTCAGAAAACAAACACGACAGAAATAAGAATTAACACAGCAGAAATAAGAGCAAACACGGCAGAAATAAGGACAAATAGGCCAGAAACAAGGACAAACACGCTGGAAACAAGCACAAATAGAGCAACACCGCAAAAACAAACTCAGTATCACAAAGTTTTGGCGAGAAGAAATGTTTGCGCGGCGTGTACCAGCGTAAAAATTATGTCAACGAGCCGAGTATTGACGGTGGTGGTAGTGGGCGGGGTTGTGGTGGTGGTGGTGGGCGGGGTTGTGGTGGTGGTGGTGGGCGGGGTTGTGGTGGTGGTAGTGGGCGGGGTTGTGGTGGTGGTAGTGGGCGGGGTTGTGGTGGTGGTAGTGGGCGGGGTTGTGGTGGTGGTAGTGGGCGGGGTTGTGGTGGTGGGCGGGGTTGTGGTGGTGATAGTGGGCGGGGTTGTGGTGGTGGTGGGCAGGGTGGTGGTGGTGGGCAGGGTTGTGGTGGTGGTGGTGGGCGGGGTTGTGGTGGTGATAGTGGGCGGGGTTGTGGTGGTGGTGGTGGGCAGGGTTGTGGTGGTGGTGGTGGGCGGGGTTGTGGTGGTGGTAGTGGGCTGGGTTGTGGTGGTGGTAGTGGGCGGGGTTGTGGTGGTGGTAGTGGGCGGGGTTGTGGTGGTGGTGGTGGGCAGGGTTGTGGTGGTGGTGGTGGGCGGGGTTGTGGTGGTGATAGTGGGCGGGGTTGTGGTGGTGGTGGTGGGCAGGGTTGTGGTGGTGGTGGTGGGCAGGGTTGTGGTGGTGGTGGTGGGCGGGGTTGTGGTGGTGATAGTGGGCGGGGTTGTGGTGGTGGTGGTGGGGGGGGTTGTGGGGGTGGTGGGCGGGGTTGTTATGGTGGTGGTGGGCGGGGTTGTGGTGGTGGTGGTGGTGGGCGGGGTTGTGGTGGTGGTGGTGGGCGGGGTTGTGGTGGTGGTGGGCGGGGTTGTGGTGGTGGTGGTGGGCGGGGTTGTGGTGGTGGGCGGGGTTGTGGTGGTGGTGGTGGGCGGGGTTGTGGTGGTGGTGGTATTGGGTGGGGTTGTGGTGGTGGTAGTGGGCGGGGTTGTGGTGGTGGTTGTGGGCGGGGTTGTGGTGGTGGTAGTGGGCGGAGTTGTGGTGGTGGTAGTGACGTGGGGTTGTGGTGGTGGTGGTGGTAGTGACGTGGGGTTGTGGTGGTGGTGGTGGGCGGGTGTGGTGGTGGTGGGCGAGGTTGTGGTGGTGGTGGGGGGGGTTGTGGTTGTGGTGGTAGTGGGTGGGGTTGTGGTGGTGGTAGTGGGCGGGGTTGTGGTGGTGGTAGTGGGCGGGGTTGTTGTGGTGGTGGTGGGCGGGGTTGTGGTTGTGGTGGTAGTGGGTGGGGTTGCTGTGCTGGTGGTAGTGGGTGGGGTTGTGGTGGTGGTGGGTGGGATTGTAGTTGTGGTGGTAGTGGGCGGGGTTGTAGTTGTGGTGGTAGTGGGCGGGGTTGTGGTGGTGGTAGTGGGTGGGGTTGTGGTGGTGGTAGTGGGCGGTGTTGTAGTGGTAGTGGGCGGGGTTGTGGTGGTGGTGGGCGGGGTTGTGGTTGTGGTGGTAGTGGGCGGGGTTGTGGTGGTGGTGGTGGGCGGGGTTGTGGTGGTGGTTGTGGGCGGGGTTGTGGTGGTGGTAGTGGGCGGGGTTGTGGTGGTGGTGGTGGGCGAGGTTGTGGTTGTGGTGGTAGTGGGCGGGGTTGTGGTTGTGGTGGTAGTGGGCGGGGTTGTGGCTGTGGTGGTAGTGGGCGGGGTTGTGGTAGTGGTAGTGGGTGGGGTTGTGGTGGTGGTAGTGGGCGGGGTTGTGGTGGTGGTGGTTGGTGGGGTTGTGGTGGTGGTAGTGGGCGGGGTTGTGGTGGTGGTGGTGGGCGGGTGTGGTGGTGGTGGGCGAGGTTGTGGTGGTGGTGGGCGGGGTTGTGGTTGTGGTGGTAGTGGGTGGGGTTGTGGTGGTGGTAGTGGGCGGGGTTGTGGTGGTGGTAGTGGGCGGGGTTGTTGTGGTGGTGGTGGGCGGGGTTGTGGTTGTGGTGGTAGTGGGTGGGGTTGCTGTGCTGGTGGTAGTGGGTGGGGTTGTGGTGGTGGTGGGTGGGATTGTAGTTGTGGTGGTAGTGGGCGGGGTTGTAGTTGTGGTGGTAGTGGGCGGGGTTGTGGTGGTGGTGGTGGGCGGGGTTGTGGTGGTGGTAGTGGGCGGTGTTGTAGTGGTAGTGGGCGGGGTTGTGGTGGTGGTGGGCGGGGTTGTGGTTGTGGTGGGAGTGGGCGGGGTTGTGGTGGTGGTGGTGGGTGGGGGGGTGGTGGTGGTAGTGAGCGGGGTTGTGGTGGTGGTAGTGGGCGGGGTTGTGGTGGTGGTGGTGGGCGAGGTTGTGGTTGTGGTGGTAGTGGGCGGGGTTGTGGTTGTGGTGGTAGTGGGCGGGGTTGTGGCTGTGGTGGTAGTGGGCGGGGTTGTGGTAGTGGTAGTGGGTGGGGTTGTGGTGGTGGTAGTGGGCGGGGTTGTGGTGGTGGTGGTTGGTGGGGTTGTGGTGGTGGTAGTGAGCGGGGTTGTAGTGGTGGCGTGTGGTGGTAGTGGGCGGGGTTGTGGTTGTGGTAGTGGGCGGGGTTGTGGTTGTGGTGGTAGTGGGCGGGGTTGTGGTGGTGGTGGTGGGCGGGGTTGTGGTTGTGGTGGTAGTGGGTGGGGTTGCTGTGCTGGTGGTAGTGGGTGGGGTTGTGGTGGTGGTGGGTGGGATTGTAGTTGTGGTGGTAGTGGGCGGGGTTGTAGTTGTGGTGGTAGTGGGCGGGGTTGTGGTGGTTGTGGTGGGCGGGGTTGTGGTGGTGGTAGTGGGCGGTGTTGTGGTGGTGGTAGTGGGCGGGGTTGTGGTGGTGGTGGGCGGGGTTGTGGTTGTGGTGGTAGTGGGCGGGGTTGTGGTGGTGGTGGTGGTGGCCGTGGTTGTGGTGGTGGTAGTGGGCGGGGTTGTGGTGGTGGTAGTGGGCGGGGTTGTGGTGGTGGTGGTGGGCGAGGTTGTGGTTGTGGTGGTAGTGGGCGGGGTTGTGGTTGTGGTGGTAGTGGGCGGGGTTGTGGCTGTGGTGGTAGTGGGCGGGGTTGTGGTAGTGGTAGTGGGTGGGGTTGTGGTGGTGGTAGTGGGCGGGGTTGTGGTGGTGGTGGTTGGTGGGGTTGTGGTGGTGGTAGTGAGCGGGGTTGTAGTGGTGGCGAGTGGTGGTAGTGGGCAGGGTTGTGGTTGTGGTAGTGGGCGGGGTTGTGGTTGTGGTGGTAGTGGGCGGGGTTGTGGTGGTGGTGGTGGGCGGGGTTGTGGTTGTGGTGGTAGTGGGCGGGGTTGTGGTTGTGGTGGTAGTGGGCGGGGTTGTGGTGGTAGTGGGTGGGGTTGTGGTGGTGGTAGTGGGTGGGGTTGTGGTGGTGATAGTGGGCGGGGTTGTGGTGGTGGCGAGTGATGGTAGTGGGCGGGGTTGTGGTGTTGATGAGTGGTGGTAGTGAGCAGGGTTGTGGTGGTGGTGAGTGGTGGTAGTGGGCGGGGTTGTGGTGGTGGTGGTAGTGGGCGGGGTTGTGGTGGTGGAGAGTGATGGTAGTGGGCGGGGTTGTGGTGGTGGTAGTGAGCGGGGTTGTGGTGGTGGTAGTGAGCGGGGTTGTGGTGGTGGTGAGTGGTGGTAGGTGGTGGGGTTGTGGTGGTGGTGGTGGTAGGTGGCGGGGTTGTGATGGTGGTGTTGAGTGGTAGTAGTGGGCGGGGTTGTGGTGATGGTTTAGTGGTGGTAGTGGGTGTGGTTGTGGTGGTGGTGAGTGGTGTTAGGTGGGCGGCGTTGTGGTGGTTGAGTGGTGGTAGGTGGGTGACGTTGTGGTGATGAGTGGTGGTAGGTGGGTGGGTAGGGGCGGGGATGTGGTGGTGTTGGTAGGGGTTTTTTGGTGGTGATTGGTGAATGGTGGTGGTGGTGGGTGGTGATGGTGGTAGTGATGGGTAGTGGTGGTCGTGGTGGTGAGTGGTGGTCGTGGTGGTGGGTGGTGGTCGTGGTGGCGAGTGGTGGTGATGTTTAGTGGTGGTCGTGGAGGTGGGTGGTGGTTGTGGTGGGTGGTGGTAGTGATGAGTGGTGGGTGGTGGTGGAGGTGGTGGTGGTGGTGGTGGTGGTGGTGGTGGTATTTCCATCACTTCATCCTTCATTCCATCTTCTGACCACTATGAGGTTGAAGAAATACCACCATCACTACTGTTAAACAGCGTCAAAAATTTCCAACCGTGCCCTTGTGTACCTGTTTCCGCAACTTGCAAATAGTCTATCCCTATCCATTGAATATTTACAAAGTCTTCATAATGTTTCCCTTAAGCCTTCAATCCTATAATATCAAGTGAACTTCCCTTAGTGTCTCCTCGTAGATCATTTACCTTAACACCTGGACTAATCTTGTTGCAAACCCACGCACTTTCTCCAGTTTCTAGAAATGCTTTATCATTTGTGATATTATCGGATGGTTCTGTAAAATCCATATATCGTATATAGTGTCATGATGACCGTGGCTGATGTTAGTCTGCTTACCTATGACTTTTGGTGAAGAGTGATGGTGTGTGATGATAGCGGAAGATGGTGATGTCTAGCCGCTGTGGTGATGATAATGAAGGCTCTACTGTACTTAAAGTGAAAACGATGATCATGGTGGTGATGCATTTCTCATCAGTATGTTGAGTTACTGCCTCTGGCGGTGGTGTGTTTGCATCTGTTTACAGTGTTGGTGTTGCGGCTTTGGTTGGTAGTGTTGCTAATCTATTTGTTGTGCTGGTGGCTCTGTTGGTGGGGGTGCTGCCTCTGTTGGTGATTGGTGACGGTGCATCGACTTGCCTCTAGTGGTAAATTCCACGTCTGGATGACTTATTGAGGGAGCCGCCGGGCCAAGATTGTGTTCGTTGGAGATTGATATGACAGTCTATAGGAACACAAATATCACTACCAGCCGAAATGCCTCAATAATTTAGTATATATATATATAATGTCGTGCCGAATAGGCAGAACTTGCGATCTTGGCTTAAATAACAAAGCTCATCTTGTCATAAAGGACAAGCGAAAATTTGTGCATGCAATAATTTCGCAAAAATCATTCTAAACATAACGAAAAAATTATATTTCATTGTGCTTGTTTAGTATTAAATTATTGTAAACGTATTTAAAATATATTTGGTAGGATTAGGCTAAAATAAATTACGCTTGTTATAATAAGGTTAGGTATGTTTTCTAAGATGCTTTTGGTGCAAAATAAAAAATGTTTACATTAACATTAATGAAGAAAATATATCTTTAAACGTATAAGAGAAATTTTTAGAAAGGACTTAATTTTAAAAGTTCTTGTTAATTGACTAGTTTTACATATTCGGCACGACATATACACATTATATGTATGAATTATGCAAATATCGCGAACAAGCTAAGCAATATGCAAAACAACCACAGAGGGAGTAGATTGATAGCTTTAGGCCTTTCGTGGCGCAATCAGCACATCATCAGACGTTAGCAATGTTGCAGAGAAAAGGAGGAGGTCCAAGCAAATACGATCACAAGGAACGCCTTACTGGAGTGGTTGTTTTGCATGTATAATATATATATATATATATATATATATATATATATATATATATATATATATATATATATATATATATATATATGTATATATACATGCATTATTGTAACCACGAACAAGTGGCCTTTAATCAGTAGCAAACGGCGGCTAGCCAGGGGATTGAACCCGTGTTATTGTAGCCTGCCTTGTGGGAAGAGGGCGAAAACTCACGACGCTCTAAACCACTGGACCATACAATCCAGTGGTCCAGTGGTTTAAAGCATCGTGAGTTTTCGCTCTCTTCCCACGTGGCGGGCTAAAACAATACGGGTTCGACCCTCCGGCTAGCTGTTGTTTATTGATATATATATATATATATATATATATATATATATATATATATATATATATATATATATATATATATATATATATAACAACACTGCGACTAGCCAAGAATTCGAACCCATGCTGCTTTGGCCTGCGTCATGGTGGGTGAAAACTCATGATGCCTTAATCCACTGGACCATACAATCCTTAAGAGTAGCGCATCCAGGGGAACTGGATGTTGTACTCGCTACCCAAGGACATACGATGGTGTGGATGACTCTAGGCTAATTTCATTCTAGTCCCTGTTGTGCTACTCTTAAGGATTGTATGGCCCAGTGGATTAATGCGTCATGAGTTTTCGCCCACCATGAGGCAGGCCAAAGCAGCATGGGTTCGAATCCTTGGCTAGTCGCAGTGTTGTTATTGATCAATACCACCCGTTCGTGGGCACAATAACATTATATATATATATATATATATATATATATATATATATATATATATATATATATATATATATATATATATAAATTATTACTGTAACCTCAAACGAGTGGTATTTAATCAATAACAACACTGCGACTAGGCGAGTATTCGATCCCATAAGGCGGACCAAAACGACATAGGTTCGAAATCTCGGCTAGTCGCAGTGTTGTTATTGATTTAATTTTCCTTATTAACTTCACATCATCTGCAAACAGGGACACTTCTGAATCTATCCTTTCCGTCCTATCATTCACATAAACCAAAAACAGCACAGGTCCTAAGACTGACCCCTGTGGAACCCCGCTCGTCACAGGCGCCCACTCTGACACCTCGTCACGTACCATGATTCGTTGCTGCCTCCCTGTCAGGTATTCTCTGATCCTCTAGCTTTTGCATTAACCTAGGTAGGTAGGCAGGTAGTCAAGGACTTGTTGGGCACAGCTTATATTCTACCCAACCTTTGAGATTTTAACTTGTCGAATATATCTTAAATTCTTCCCAAATTTTATTAATTATAAATGAATCTAATTTGTATAATCCTAAAACAATATTCATAGTAATTTCAAAGCTATTTCTTATGAAACCTGATTCCTTTATATTTTTCTCAACCTGATAAAAGTTTCTTGGCCTTTGAAAATCAATTGGATGGTTAAAATCTCACACACGAAAGAACAGAGCATCAGACTCTTGTCCACTTCTGATGTTATGATTTTGTTGTATCTTAGTTCAAGACTTCGCATTCGACCGTAATGAACTATCACAATTTTTACAAGGAGTCTTATAGACACTGCCGTCAGCATTTTTTTTGGAAATTATCAAAAGTTTTTTTTTTCTTTTTGCTGTATCAGGATTCTTAAATAAAACTTTGACATTAAAATTCTTAAATAGAGAAGGTATATCAAGCAAGTTTTCATGGTAAGGGAAAACCAACATATTTTTAGTTGAATAAGGTTGTTTGTCCTTTCTTGAATTGTAAAATGTATTTATAGAAATTTTAAGTGTTTTGGGTATTTTAGATCATTAGCTATTTCATAACTCTTCAAAATTTCTTCATCTATGAACTCTGAGCTGCACATACACAAAGCTTTCGAAAACGTTAATGTGAGGAATAATAGTGCACTGTGAAAAAGCAGTGGAAATTCACTATTTTTCACAGTGGATATTCTGCATATTGTGATATCACTTGCTTACTGTGATCTTTATGTGTGTGTGTGTGTGTGTGTGTGTGTGTGTGTGTGTGTGTGTGTGTGTGTGTGTGTGTGTACAGAATGATTGAGTGAAATACAAAGTAATTGTAGGAGATTTACTGATAGGGCTGGGTCCTCCTCTGTCTGAAATATATAGAGAAGGGAAATTGGGTGCGATCGAACCCGGCCAGAGATATATTACGACGCCCAGCCGAGCCAGTGATGAATCGGAGGGGCTAGTGGAGGGCACACACCAGAATGAAAGATGTGAAAATGAGAGGAAGTGATGGATCTGAGGGTGAGGGAGAGGATGATAAACTATAATAATGTAAAGATAAGAATAGAATTTCGTGGATGTGAAAACGACGAGCATGAAGAACGACACTAAAACCTCAAAAATTAAAGAGAAACAGAGAGAGAGAGAGAGAGAGAGAGAGAGAGAGACGCACACACATACGTGTACAATTGTGTGTGGAGGGGGAGGGGGGAAGGGGTTCAGTGCAATTGCCTTGATGAAGTGGTATAGATATGCTCCATCCATAAGTTTAAAACTAGGTATAACAGATCCCACAAGGCTAGAAACACGGTCACGCTCAGTTATGAGGCAGGACCTGAACATGAAACCTACGAAGACAAACACGTGCACAGAAATACTTACCCAACGTTAATCAGTCAAAATTATTATACCAACATTAACATTAATATTCACGGTACGCAAGCAATTTGCAGGCAGACGCCGTATACCTGTGCTATCATACGAACTCAATGGGCACTATATCAAGAAATTGACCTGTCCGAATTCATTCGTTTCAAGCTATACGATTATGTCACATCCAGGGTTGTTACGGCTAGTCATCGAGTCAATAGCAACAGTCTGTAGCCCGACTCGAGTTACCCACATAAGTTTGAAAAATATAGAGGTTTCTAACTAGGTCAGACTAGAAAAAATAAAACCATGTATATGAAAGGGCAGTGAAAGATATTTCTATACACAATTTGAAGAGTAAATGGTACAAGACGATCCAAGGTGTAAGATTTTGCCCCGAGAGGCTGGATGATTAGTCAGCGTCACTCATACTGTGAGGGGGGCGGGGGGGGGGTACCACCGTGACTCAAGAAATCGTAATGACACGATTGCAAATAAACCATACCCCCGGCCGGGATTGAACCCGCGGTCATAGAGTCTCAAAACTCCAGCCCGTCGCGTTAGCCACTAGACCAGCTAGCCACAATAAGATTCATCCAACTAGGTATATTTCTGCACCATAGGAAAGTTAGCACAGGCACCTCTGTGACCACAAATGCAAGTTTTTACAGACGAATCTCCAGCTAGCGTGGCCGTGACGAACTCTAGCTCAAGTCCCTTCACTGCCGTCAACATGACTCAAGAAATCGTAATGACACGATTGCCACGCTAGCTGGAGATTCGTCTGTAAAAACTTGCATTTGTGGTCACAGAGGTGCCTGTGCTAACTTTCCTATGGTGTAGAAATATACCTAGTTGGATGAATCTTATTGTGGCTAGCTGGTCTAGTGGCTAACGCGACGGGCTGGAGTTTTGAGACTATGACCGCGGGTTCAATCCCGGCCGGGGGTATGGTTTATGGGGTACCACCGTAACAGTTAACACGCCACTGATATAAACTTCCTCTATGGCTGTTTAAATATACAAATATCACTATCTACAGAATTACAAGTATCACTATCTTTCACATCACCATTATCTAACTGCAGCAAATCATTGCATATCTTTGTAAAAGTGTGTAGGATTTTCTGCAGTTCCAACAAGTCTGTAGTATTAGTTCCACACTCTGAGACAAAGTGCTAGAGATTGTGTTTGTCCTGTTCTCACACACTTTACATTGCCTATAAATTCTTGAGCTGCTACACCAACCCGTTACACATACAGGAAGCCTTATTGTGATGCTGGACTGATTCACTATTGACCAACACTTCTCTCATTGTACTCATCTTCTAGATTCTTAATCTGAAATTTTCTTGTAAATTGTTGCTGTGTTTCTTCAAACCTGAAGTCTATATTTTTTTTTTCTTGTGATCCTGTCACTGCCAGTTCGTCAGTTCTCCCGTTCCTGTTTTGTTAGAAGATGATATGCATACAAACTTTATTGATATTTAGTCATTTGTTAACAATTTCGCATTTCTCATTTTCTCGGCAATTTGTTGACATTTCTCGTGTTTAAACTGAAGAAGTTTAACATTGACCTGCAAAACACAACTGATTTTTTTTTCTATTTTTTTTTAAATATCAGTGAGCTATATAAGGATAACTAATTTAATCTGCTTTGATGATGCTCAGTCCTGGATTCTTACGAACTTTTCAAGATATCTGACAAACTTATGGTATGTAACTATGGTGACCACTGATCCAACAACAACAATTTAAAGCATAAAAAGGGATCTGCATAGTTCCATTATCCTTTTTTTTATTTATTTAAAAGTATACAGTATACATGTATATCACACATAATTGACGTAATCACAATACATGAAACCAATTATAAGAAAACAACATCCTCATAACTAACGGATAACAACCTACCCGTGAACATACATAACAAAATTGCTACAAGCCAATCCTTTTATTGCCGTGTGTTGCATAGCTCTTCGCTATGCAACAAGGAAATGCAAAGGTGAAACACAGAAGAGAAAGTATTGTAAAAAGAGAAAGCTCTAACCAAGCAGCCAAGTTAAAGATCATGTGATCCATCAGTGATCCGTCGAGACCTTTACAATCAGATTCAGTGACGATAATGGTGATACATATATTCAACCTTTTCGTACTGACCTTAGTTATCTTTACCATTATCTCACTTTCCACCACGTTGTTCAGACTTTAATAAAGTATATGGAACACCTTGCTGATCTTTAAGTTACATTCTATACAAGATCGCATGATGTGATTCTTAAAAATAGTTCTTTTTCAGACGTAAATCAGTTTTTCTAACAATAATTTCTAAATGTTAATAAATATTATATGCAGTTTATGAGAGATTAGGTCTTTAGTAGTGACATTATTCTGGCATCTTCCCTGATACATTTTTTTATTAGGAATTGTGTTTACGCAACTTAAGACTTAAGTGGCAAAAAAAAAGTATTTATCAGACATAAGCATCATTCTTGATATAACGTACGTACATATAAAGATACACACGTACGCACGAACGCGCACATACGCGTGCGTACACGCACACATATACACACACATACACACAAAATAAGACCATTGTTTTGAGCATCACGTTGAGACAGATGGGGCCAGGGGTCACAGCTGAGTGGTGGTGCAGACGAGAGGGTTAAGTAGGGCCCTCCTCGTACACACACTCTCCCTCTCTCTCCCCGCTCTGTCCCCTCTCTCCCTACCCCTCTTTCCCTCCCTCTCTCTCTCTCTCTCTCTCTCTCTCTCCCTTCCTCCCTCTCCCTCCATCTCTCTCCCCCTCTCTCTCCCTCCCTCTCCCTCCCTCTCCCTCCCTCCCTCCCTCCCTACCTCCCTCTTTCTCTCTCTCTCTCAATCATGCTTGCAAGGGGCTCACTAATTAGGCATCGAGACAGTGAATTCTGACACAGGATCATTAGGAAGAGGACGAGTCTGTGTTTCCCGGAGGCGATGATTAACGACATGGCAAATTTGAGGAACTAACAAAAGTTTCTTCTCAAGAATTCACAACTCCCTCGCATCTTGTTAATGGTCCAGGACGGACCCACACCTCCTTTAAGTGTTTCCTCTACAAATTGTGGGTAAAGGGTGAATTGTATCAGCCATGGTATTGTGGCGTTTATTCTCTTTGGTTCACACACACACACACATATATATATATATATATATATATATATATATATATATATATATATATATATATATATAATATATATATATATATATATATGTATATATATATGAGAATTTAAAAAGTGATGTCATTATAATCATAAAAAATATACATAATGTGATTTCATTATATTTTTTGTGAATTGCTAAATTAATGAAGGGTCATAGAGTGCCTGCGGAAAGGAAGGTAAACAGGTTAGATCCAAGGAAGGGAAGAGTAGCTGTATTTCGCTGCATCAAAAGCCTGGAACCGTTCCTTAAATATTAAATACACTTAAATTGTTTCACAGTGGGGGACGTTTCAACAAGTGTCTGAAACAGAAGCTTAAAATGTAGTTTAAAGATTTCGCTTAAGCTATATACAGAAACTATCTAGATGGAAGTAATTTATGATAATGACAGCTGGTTGGCCCTACTGAGATCTGCCAACCCAGCCTGACGTATTCCATTACCTGCTGTATGGAAGTCATCCTGCCTGATGGAAGCCATCCTGCCTGATGGAATCTCTCACGCAAACACAGCTTGCTTATGCTTCTCGCAGTGTAACTCTGGTATAGAGCAGCAGCAGCAGCAGCAGCAGCAGCAGCAGCAGCAGTGCACTGAGTTTGTTACCACCAAGTTACTCGTGTGACATAATGACTATTTTACAATTTATATAAATGCATCACTTTACTCTCCATATCTCCACATAAAAGAACAATCCCCTTACCTTGCATAAAGGTCCCATTACTCTTTGTGTACTGACCTCATTGTTCTCTGTATAAAAACCCCAGTAATATATATATATATATATATATATATATATATATATATATATATATATATATATATATATGTCGTGCCGAATATGTAAAACTGGTCAATTAGTAAGAACTCATTTAAAATTAAGTCCTTTCTGAAATTTTCTCTTATACGTTTAAAGATATATTTTTTTTCATTAATGTTGATGTAAAAATTTATAATTTTTCACCAAAAGAATCTTAGAAAATTTACCTAACCTTATTATAACAAAAACAATTTATTTTAGCCTAACCCAACTAAATATATTTTAGATTTGTTTACAATAATTTAATACTAAACAAACCCAGTAAAATATATTTTTTTCGTTAGGTTCAGAATGATTTTGGCGAAATTATTGCATACACAAATTTTCGCTTGTTCTATATGGCAAGATGAGCGTTGCTATTTAAGCCAAGATCGCAAGTTCTGCCTATTCGGCACGAAATATATATATATATATATATATATATATATATATATATATATATATATATATATATATATATATATATATCTAAATATATATATAGTAGTACCAGGGAGGTACTACCGTCCTGCCAAGTGAGTGTAAAACGAAAGCCTGTAATTGTTTTACATGATGGTAGGATTGCTGGTGTCCTTTTTTCTGTCTCATGAACATGCAAGATTTCAGGTACGTCTTGCTACTTCTACTTACACTTAGGTCACACTACACATACATGTACAAGCACATATATGCACACCCCTCTGGGTGTTCTTCTATTTTCTTTCTAGTTCTTATTCTTGTTTATTTCCTCTTATCTCCATGGGGAAGTGGAACAGAATTCTTCCTCCGTAAGCCATGCGTGTTGTAAGAGGCGACTAAAATGCCGGGAGCAAGGGGCTAGTAACCTCTTCTCCTGTATATATTACTAAATGTAAAAGGAGAAACTTTCGTTTTTCCTTTTGGGCCACCCCGCCTCGGTGGGATACGGCTGGTGTGTTGAAAGAAAGAAATATATTCATATATATATATATATATATATATATATATATATATATATATATATATATATATATAGATATATACAGCAATCTAAATTATACAAATGAAAAGTTAAATTACTGTGTTAAAAGATAATATTTATATCAGTGTGTCTTAAAATAAATTTAAAGAATCTATACAAAAATTATGAATACCATGACAACGAAAAAAACAAGAGCAAAAACATAATTATTATCAACAACACCACGACAGCCAACAGCAACAACAATCAGTACGTCATTTAAATAATTTTAATTACAAAAATACAAGACTACTTTTAAAAACTGCGGCATCATAGGTAAAACAAAAACACAAATGAAAACAAGAAAGAGTAACCAGTAGCAAGTAGACGAGAAAGCAGCCAGCACAGGCTGGACGATGAAGACAGAAGCTGGGTGTTGCGAGAGGATCCAGTGGATGACTTGGGTCCTCAGGGATGCCTGCAGTGAGTGATACTGATGAATGACCAGGGAGGCTGCCACAACACCATCACCTCCCTCTATTACGTTGATTTACTGTGGCCGCAGTGAGGAGCCGCCTTCAGTACGAGTGATGGTCAAAGTTTGGTATCTGTCTTGACTTCGAGTCGCCCTTAACACCTCACTCTGACGCCGAAGTGATTGTGCCCGTGTGTGGCTACATTAGATTTTGCCGCCGAAGCAACTGGTTTATTGCTCACCCCATATCCGTTCTGTGGACGGTAGCGCAAGACTATGAGTATTACTACCTTAATCTGTTTGAAAGCCACACAGTGGGAACACAGTGTGCCCACTTTATTCTATACGATATCTACACGGTCTTTTTGAAGGCGATTTCGGGGGTCACGGCACCCTCCCTTGCCCGGTCCCAGACCAGGCCTTACGGTTGCTGACCTAATTGATAGGCTATTTGTACCAGCCTGGCACCCTGAACAATCTCGATCCAGGCTAAAGGACTGAACACCTACTATCAAGGATGAGGGACAGAACACCTCATAATTACCTCCCTACTTCTACTATCTCCAGAATATAGGTCTCCTCTGTATAATATTGATAAAGCTTACAGAGCAGGCGAACCTCTCGTCAATAAAGATACCCAGTTGTTGAACATGTGTCTTATTCATCAGCTTGGCAGTAATATGCATCATTATTGCAATAATAATTCTAGTAAGAATACTTAAGGCATATTTAACATGGATGTAAATTTTCCTAAATAAATTTGAAGCTTAAAATTATGTTGTTCTTAATAATTATTTAGGGTAAGGATATTTAGGATAAGGGAGTGCTGGACAGTATCACAGTTCAGCTTAGTGTGGAACCAGTATGAGAAGATACACGAGGCGGTGAAATGTTGAATTGTGTTAGGTCTTATAGTCCACAGAAGACTCTGCTCTAGTCGAGGAAGACACTTTGGGCAAATTGGATCATGTTGTATGTACTGCTGGGTGAAGGGCGTAATTGAAAACAAATGCAAGGCTGCGGTAACAATGTGGGTAAAGGCAAATATTTCCTTGCCTTATTCGGCAAGAAAAGCCAGAATCACAAGTTTTACCTATTCGGCACGACACTATATACACACACACACACACACAATATATATATATATATATATATATATATATATATATATATATATATATATATATATATATATATATATATATATATATATATATATATATATATATATATATATATATATATATATATATATATATATATATATATATATATATACATACATTAGTGCTGATAAGTAGAGGTGTCAGGTCCTAATTGGTGTAGATGACATGGCGTGTCAGGTAATGTCAAAGTGAGGTCAGGTAACGCTGGATGTGGGATGGATCACGAGGTCAAGTCTCTGTAATTTGCTTCTCGTGTTGTGTCAGAATAGGTTTTGCGATGGCTTTACCTAAAATGTGCTTGCCTCCGTTCTGTGTAATGTTGTTAGAGACATGTATAGTCGCTGATTGAAGACATAACTGCCTGTCTCTCTCTTTCTTTGTTGTTTTCCTGGTATAAGAGATGTGCTTGATTGAAGCTCATGAGACACGTGTGTGTTTCTGTGTACTACTCACGCATTCCGTGTGCCGTCCAACCAACTGGTACCTCTGTGTTCTTGTAGTCGGGTATCTAAGTTCCTTGATGTTTCTCTTATGTACACGCGACCGCATCCCTCACATGGGATAAAATGTACCACTGCCCTAAAAGTGGTTTTCAACGGGGTAAGTAGTCCTGGGTGATTTCTATAATAGTTTCTATGGTACGAATTGTTACTCCGATGGCAGCTGTATGTAGAATATGTGATGGAATTCGTTCTCTCTCCTGTGGAAAGAATTGGCATGCGATCGATGGATTTGAAAATATGTTAAGGGCTTTAAGTTTTGAAAGATTTGATAATGAATTTAAGAATTTTTAAGGCAGAAAAGGCTCTCTCTATGCGTTCTTGTTCAAGCAGGTGTTCACTGCAACAGATACTGAAAGCAAGTATAAAGGAAGCTATTATCATCCCTTTCTTTATCCTGAGGTCATGATGAAACAGTGGATCAGTTATTATTGTTTGGCTTCCTGTAGACTTTGTACTTGAAGGTGTCATAAGCCTTGATAAGGAAGGCGCTGAGATAAAGTGGGGGAATCATTTGGTCCATCTCTCGAGGTGATCCTTGTAGAGGATTCTACTTGGCCGAATTGCTCCGTGAAACTGCGAAGGTTGCAGCATCTGGATACCACAACCAAGGACCAAGACGTCGTCGAAGTACTGTAACCGCATAATGTGGGAGGGAGACGGGGGGGGGGAATAATGTTGGTGTTGAACCAGTCTCTCCATAGATGCTCAAGGCAGAGGTTGGCTCGTACTGCTGTAAGAGGACAAGCGAATTCCATCCATGGTATTGTGACTTTTTATTCACTGAGAGGGCAACCCATAGCCATCCCGAACTTCTGCTAATTTTCATAAATTATTCGATCTGGATAAAGCCTCACGACGGTGAAACATCGTACTAATAAAGGTCTCCATTTGTTAAATGTGTCTTCTTACTACTTGTCGGCTACGTCATACTTTAACCAATCGACGTATTAATAACATAAATAATGGTGACAGCATTTAAGAGTATAGCACTTTGCATCTAATAATGAACCAGCAACTACCATTCCTGCCAGTATTTAATGGTGGCGTTGATATATGATACATATTCGCATTATAACCCATTCCTGACGCTTGTGGTAGTAGTGGTGGTAGCAGCGGTGGTAGTGGTAGTAGTGATTATAATATTACCATTGAACACTCCTAAATTCATGGCTGGTCGATACACGCATTAGAGCCATGACAGCACATCAGTAAGGTATGATGTACTGTGTACACACCGTATATACAACCAGTATGAATATGTACACTACTGCTATATATGGAGAGTGTACACTGCCATCTATGTATACCACCACTATGTACGACACCACTATGTACTCACCGTATGCACCACATTTTACATACAATACACACCTACATCCATGTACACTAATCACCGTGTACACCACCACTATGTACACAGAGTGCACTTTCTCCAGCAAGGACCCACGAAGGGTGAGTGGGAAATGAGTACAGGAGAAGAATAGCGAAAGGAAAGGAAGGATTATAGTGAAAAGGAAAAGAGGCAGGACTAGACCCATCAGGAAAGGCACTGAGTGGCATCAGTTGTGCCAATCTCAACAGGTCAAGACTGGTTGACTTCGGGAGGACAGGGTCTCTCTGTGAGGCAGCCACCAAAACGACCGGCAGTGGTCAAGGCTGTGTCACGCCGCACAGACACACACGTCCATGGCTATGGTGAAGCGGTATGGAAGAAGAATGCCATAATATCAAGGTGATATTGGCAAAGAAAATATCCAGGTTGTCTCTGAAGGTCCACGCTAGGAAAGTTCGTACGAACTCTCAATAAATTCTATAATTGGGAAAGTACTGAAAAAAAAGACACTAAACTACTACTATTACTACTAATACTACTACTACTACTACTATTACTACTAATACTACTATTAATAATAATAACTGCCAGCTGGTTTTGTCATCTGTAGAAACAAAAGAGGAGAAAAAGAATCCCCATATCTCCTTTACCCAGCAGCTAAAAATCTTGTGGTGTTAGCCGACTTGTGGTTAGCAGACAGGCAAAACTGAGGGAATTACTTGGGTAACTTTATTGTCGAAACGTTTCTCCTGGACAATAGGCTTCTTCAGTCGAATCAAGCGAATAAATCAGTGGAGACAGTAGTAGTAGTAGTAGTAGTAGTAGTAGTAGTAGTAGTAGTAGTAGTAGTAGTAGTAGTTGTTGTAGTAGTTGTTGTAGTTGTAGTTGTTGTAGTTGTTGTTGTTGTTGTTGTTGTTGTTGTTTTGATGTGAACAATCCACCATCCTCGGCAGGTGGTGGTCAGTAGCCAAATGCAGCACATGAATTGCCTTCACGAATTTGACAGGGTTATATACCATCATAATCTGATAGGAACACCGATATTAGACAACTCCAGTCCAGCTGGAATATCATATCCTGTGTGAGGAAACCCTCGGACTCTGCATGTGAGTGCCAGTAACTCCATGACCTTCTGAAATATTTAAATGTTGGGCAAAAGATATCCATGTACCTAATGCTGTTTATTAAACCGCAAAAATGATGCAGACATCCTCGAAACATCCCCCAGACACTGCCAGGACGTCCCCAGTTATCCAGAAGGACACTAAGTAAATACAATAAGAAGGATACCCCATCAGCAGCGGCGGTGCTCATCTGATTCTCTGTATGCGCACATTTATTTCTGTGTATGTGTGCCGACTGTTATGCTTTGTATACAGCTGTGCGAATTAACACTTAGTTCACTAAAATAACCTAGAGACTTATCCTCTCTGGTTAATTTATGTTCAGTAACACAGGTTATCCCTGCCCATCCTACACTTTTATTGTTGTTGCTGAGTACACGTGATGCTCAGGCTGGTTGGTGCCAGGCTAGTGCAAGTATATAATGCAGTTTTAAATTTTAATGTTAGAAAGCTGTAGTATCAATGAATCAGCAGGGATTTTACATGTATGCACGTACAGAGAAAGATCGTTGTCAGCAAAACTCGAAGCCAGGTCAAAGGTGAGGCCCATTGGTGTGTCCGGGCTGGGGAAGAATCAAGGCTTGTAAATAAGGCTTCCCAGCTATTGAGGCATCTGTGGCCGAGTGGTCTAGAGCGTTACTTGGGGAACCTTGCCAGTCTCCCCTAACATGGCTTTGAGTCCTGCTGATTGCGATCTTTCTCTCTGTATACCCGCTTGTTTCTGCGTTGTACACTGATATATACACATGTATATACTTCCCAAATTTCAGATAATTAAGACATATGTGTAACAGTCAGGTATCTTTACTCCGAAACAAAGTTGACAAATACGAAGAATTTTGTTACAGATGCTGGACACAACGGGTTGTGTTATAAGCAACGACCGATAACGGTTAAAATCACCACTCCACGAGGAAAGTAAATGAAAGGACACTCACTAATTACTTGCGTCATTTGATGTACGATATATAATACCAACCAGTTAATGAAAAAGAAACATGTGCAACACCTGAGAATCTTCATTAAGACGTTTCGCTTGCACAGGAGACTTCATAATTCTATTTTCTATATTTTCAGTTAG
>NC_091303.1:12347815-12362815 GCF_038502225.1 Cherax quadricarinatus | reverse complement strand
CAATGGTTAAGATACCAGTGGAATCTTAACCACTGAGCCTCTCATCACATTAAAACCCTCCTGAAGAGAGTCCCTGGTGGATGTTGCTGCCAGTCTGCTGTTGCTGGTGTTGCTGGTGTTGCTGGTGTTGCTGGTGTTGTTGTTGTTGTTGCTGCTGCTGCTGCTGCTTCTGAGTGCTTGACCTCAATGTCTACTACGCCCTGGATCGATGCACTGCTGCCACGGTGCAACAAATGAGTAAACATATACGCAGACTGTGCAGAGCAGTGTGGAAAAAGATGTCTGCGGAGTGTGGGAATGGTGTCTGCAATGTGTGAGAGAGAGAGGAGTAGAAAAAATGGGAATAATGGGAATAGTGAAGGGTTCTTGATCCGAGATATTGGAGTTATCCCTCCCCTTGCTCAGATCATACTTGATGATTTCCCGTTACAGACTGTAACGGGAAGACTACTATCTGTACATACTTATTCACCAAATGTATACACACACACATGTACACCTATGCGCTTCCGCTCACAACAGACGAAGGTCCGTGCAACCATAGGATTTCGTTGCAATTACCGTTTTCACTGGGAAGAGAGAGTTGCGCCAACACTTCAACTGATGACCAACAGGAGGACGTGTGTCCTGAACGAGTCCTGTTATAACAGGACCACCTCAGCTTCCCCCGTTACTGCACGTTTTCAAATCTTCCAGCCGAGGAAGAAAAAGAAAAAAGACAGAGGAGGATTAAGGACAAAATGAGAGGAACAGAAAGGGGAGTAAATGACGTGAAATAAGAGGAACGAGGACAACAGTGGAGAAGAAAGATAGGAGCAATAGGAAGAATGAAGGGAAGAATGGAGAAGAATGTGGGGAACAATGAAGAAGAATGAAAGGAACAGTGGAAAGGGGGAGGAACAATGCAGAAAAATAAGAGAACAGAGAAAAATGAGGGGAACGAACGAAAAAGTGTGAGGGGAAACAAAAGAGGAATGAGGGGAAAGCAGAAAAAAGGAAATAATGAAAAGAAATGCAAGAACAGCGCTTGGGAACTACAGAGAAAAATGACTGGAACAAAATGAAAATAATAATGGAGTAAGAGGGGAATAACAAGAGTAGTAAGGTAACAACGGAGAGGAAGAAGGGGAATAACAGAGGAGGAGGAGTGGAATAATGGAGGGGAAAGAGGGGAACAACGGAGAGAATAATTAGTAACTCTATTACATGTTTCGCTCACTCTTCTGAAATTGCGTCAGTTTGAACCTTCAATAGTTTGAATCTTCGCTAGTGAGAAACCGTCGTTAGTTTGAACCTTCGTTAGTTTGAACCTTCGATAGTTAGAACCTTCGTTAGATTGAACCTTCAATTGTTTGAACCTTCGTTGCTCTGAATCTTCAATAGTCTCGATAGATTAAAATAACAGCCTAAATATTAAATTAATATTTCTTCTTCTTCTTATTATTATTATTATTATTAATTATTATTATTATTATTGGGAGTCGCTAAACTGGAAGGGTAACGGGAAATAATCAAGTATGAGCCGAGGAAGGGGAGAGAACACTCCAGTTCCTCGGATCAAGAATCTTTCACCAGTCCCACTTTTTCAACTCCTCACACACGCGCGCGCGCACATACACACACACACACACACACACACACACACACACACACACACACACACACACACACACGCACGCACGCACGGGATCCCAGACTGGCATACACTCGCTTTAATGGCTCCAACAAATAGCTTTTAGCTCTCTCTGTCTCTCTCTCTCTCTCTCTCTCTCTCTCTCTCTCTCTCTCTCTCTCTCTCTCCCCTCTCTCTCTCTCTCTCCCCCCTCTCTCTCTCTCTCCTCTCTCTCTCTCTCTCTCTCTCTCTCTCTCTCTCTCTCTCCTCTCTCTCTTTTCCCTTGGCCCGGGTGCAGGCAGGAGTCTCTCCACACTGTCTCTTGAAGATGGTTTTAGCATATTGGCTTCAGCGTAAACCGTTTCTGGGCCATTACCTCGCTATCAGCACACACTTTGAGCTCGTTTCGCGGTCTCTTTATCCAACTTTTTCTCCCTCCCCCCCGGCCGATCTCACCTATCGTGGTCTCGCGTCCGAGTTCCCATCTATCGTCATTTCGCATCTCTCACCGTCTCTTCCTGGCGTATTCCTGTCTTCGTAATCTGCCGTTAATATATATATATATATATATATATATATATATATATATATATATATATATATATATATATATATATATAAAGTAAAACTTGCTATTTTGGCTTAAATAGCAACGCACTTCTTGCCGAATAGGGCAAGCGAAAATTTATGTATGCAGTAATTTCGCAAAAAATCACTCTGAACCTTACGAAAAAAAATATTTTATTGTAAGCTTATATAAAATATATTTAGATGGATTAGGTTAAATTAAATTGCTCTTGCTATAATAATGTTAGGTAAGTTTCCTAAGATTCATTTGGTACAAAATCATTAATTTTTGTATTAACATATATGAAAAAATGTATCTTTAAATGTATAAAAGAATATTTTAGAAAGGACTAAATTTTAAATGAGTTCTTACTAATTGACCAGTTTTACCTATTAGGTAAGGCATATATATATATATATATATATATATATATATATATATATATATATATAATATGTAAAACTGGTCAATTAGCAAGAACTCATTTAAAATTAAGTCCTTTCTAAAATTTTCTCTTATACGTTTAAAGATATATTTTTTTCATTAATGTTAATGTAAAAAAATTTAATTTTGCATCAAAAGAATCTTAGAAAACTTATCTAACCTTATAATAACAAGAACAATTTATTTTAGCCTAACCCAACTAAATATATTTTAGATTTGTTTAAAATAATTTAATACTAAACAAACACAGTGAAATATATTTTTTTCGTTAGGTTCAGAATGATTTTGGCGAAATTATTGCATACACAAATTTTCGCTTGTCCTATATGGCAAGATGAGCGTTGCTATTTAAGCCAAGATCGCAAGTTCTGCCTATTCGGCACGACATATATATATATATATATATATATATATATATATACCTCATATACCTTGATCCAACCTGTCACCGAACCCTCCAGTAATCCTAACAATATTCTCACCAGTAGCAGCAACAACAACAACAACAACAACAACAACAACACAAACAGTATCAATAGAAGCAACAGGAGCAGCAACAGCATCAACAGTAACAGTAGTAGCAGAAACAACAATAGCAGAAACAGATGAAAAAGCATCAGCAGAAGCAACATGAACAGCAGCAGTAACAGCAACAGCATCAACAATATCAATAGCAACAATAGCAGCAGCAGCAGCAGTAGCAGCAGCAGTTATCTGCTGGAGGTGATACGAGATTCTGTTTCCAACAACACTAACCAACCACCACCACCACCACCACTGCCACCACCACCACTACAACCACCACCCCTACTACCACCACCACAACTACCATCACCAGTACCACCACCACTACCACCAATATCACCACTACCACCACCAACACTACCACCACCACTACCACAACCAGCTTCTCGTATAAATTTATTCAAATTATCAGGAAGGTCTGACATTCCTCAAATTGTACTCCCTGTAATAGCGGCGAGAGGGGCAACACAAGCCACTCAGACAGATATCGGAGGGACAGGTTGCAATTCTATACCCTGAACAAATATAAAAATGATATACAGTACGGACAAGTAGACGAGTAAGACCATGTGTAACAGTTGAGTGACTTTACTGGTGAGACGCTTCGCCTGCATAGTAGCCTTCAGTCAAAAGTAGAGCATGGAGATAACAGTAGTGGCGAAACAAAAGCGATATGATCAGTCCATAATTTATCTTGAAGAGGTAGTCTTTGAGGTGGTCAGTTCTTCAGTGTGGAGAAGAATTCAACTCCATAGTATGAAACCTGGCAGCAATTAAGGCTCCATTCTCATGTTTCACCTTCATATTGATCCACAACTCTTTTCCTGGCTGAGGCACTGACCACCTCAACTAGTGCTTATTCAGGGTTGATGGACTGATTACATCACTTTTGCTTCAGCACTACTCCTGCTGTCATTATATTTTGCTTTCTTTTCGAATGAAGACGCCTACCGTGTACGCGAAACATTTCAATAATAAAGGTACCGAACTGATGCACAAGTGACTTGCTCATCTATACACTAATAATTCCGAGAGAGAGAGAGAGAGAGAGAGAGAGAGAGAGAGAGAGAGAGGGAGAGAGAGAGGGAGAGAGAGAGCGCGAGAGAGCGCGAAACAAGCTTTTATGCCACAAGACGGGCAGAAAGCAGCAACTTCACTCTGGCTGTACCCTTCTCCAGAACATCACTCCATCTGAGATCATACATACCCAGGATGACTCGAGTATGGAACACATTCGTTCAGCATAATGATGTCAACGAGATAACGTCAGTTGATCAAATGAAAATGCTGGCCCACAGATGGCTCCAACTTCATCCTGTTCCCTACTTGTATGTCTCATAACAATAAAAATGCTTTCAAATGAGCTGATGTAGGTAACAGCTCTTAGCTTGTCAATAAAGTTAGGAATCCTTAACCTGTAAATAGCTTGTCAATAAAGCTAGGGATCCTTAACCTTGTCAAACCATGTGTAAAAAAAAAAAAAAAAAAAAAAGAGAGAGAGAGAGAAAGAGAGAGAGAAAGGAGGACCAATGACGGAAGAAAAAGGAACTTGACAGACAGGACCACCTGTTTAGAGACCTATTCTCGGAACAAACCAGCAGGATCTCTGAATTGGTGAACACACACGTCACCCACTCAGCTACTTCTATCTCAGTCCAGCACGTAGTTTTGTGCTTTATACAAGATCACAGACCTACATCCCAGCAGCTGCCTCGGTGCCCTACCTGTCTCAAGGGCTGAACACATCATGAGGAGCCAGTCTATCAGCATCCTGTCGACCATCATTAGAGGTTTCAGTACCAATGTTGGAGAACTCACACATAGTTTTGTGAACACTCAACGTCCCGACATGATAGCTGTTGTTGAAACATTTTTGGACAGGACTCCAGAATTTTCCAAGAATTGCTGGCTACACCTCATGGATGAGAAGAGACAGGCAAGGGCAAGGAGGAGGTGTTGTTGTGTGCTTCTCTGAAAGTGTTCATGCCAGGACATTGATGTTGCAATCCCTACTGATCTCGAAATGATGTTTTTCAAGCTATGCATGAACACTAGTACTTTTGTACTAGCATGTGCAATGTACAGACATCAGTGGCAATATGCAGACCCCATCAACTTCCTAATGGAAAATGTGGACTCCCTTCTGCTCTAACACAACTGTCAACATATCATAATTGTTGGTGACCTCAACCAACACCCTATACAGAGGGACTTTGATGGCCTTCTTGCAGTATTTGACATGAGAAATTTTTTTAATTTCCCTACTCACATCTCTGGCTCCTCCCTTGACTCAGTAGTGAGTGATTGACAGAAGGTATAGTCACTTGTCAACCCCTCGGTTATGTTGGATCATCTGACCACAAGGCTGTTTTTACGACACTTAAGATCCCAACAGGACGAGGTGAGGAGTCCACAAGCACAACCTGGCTATGGGAAATAGGTAATTGGCCAGCCTTTTGCTCTGAGCTCGCTTCCACCGATTGGAACGCTCTTTCTCCAAGGGGATATTGACAGCCAAGTGAATGCCTTCGCTGGACACATCCTTAATCTACAATAACAGCATATCCCTCACCGGCAGTATGTGACGAAGCCTACAGATTAGCCTTGGTTCGGCTTTCGTTGTAGAGAGGCTGCTACTGCTAAGTACAGGGCTTGGAGAAGGTATAAGAAACATTCCACTACCTATAACAGGAACTTGCACAGGCAAGCCTGTAGGCCATCGCTAAATAGGAGGTGGACACAAAAAGAAAGCTAGCATCAGGTAGGGTAGGCTCCAAAACCTGGTGGTTCCTGGTCAAGGACAGACAAGGTTATCTGCCTGATGAACTCATTCCACCTCTCAATCGACAGGATGGGACCACCTCTACTAGTAGTCATGAGAAAGCGGACCTCTTTTGCGAACACTTTGCTACCAAAATGCAAGTTCCTGATTCAGAAAAGGACCCTCCTTGGCTAGCTGCTAGAACTATATCAAAGCTGTCAGTGATGACAATAAGGCAGGGGGTGCGTCTTCTTAAAACACTTGACCAAGAAAAGGCTGTGGGCCAATTATTATTATTATTATAATCAAGGGGGAAGCACTAAACAGACATGTTGAGCCCAAGATTGCTGAGAAGATGTGCAGACCAGCTAGCAGCACCTCTAACTCGCATCTTTCAGCACTGCCTAGTACAGTGTAAATGGCCCTCTCTGTGGAAAGAGGCAGATGTAGTCCCTGTTCACAAAAAAGAAGAGCAGAGCAGAAATGAGCAACTACAGACCAGTGTCACTTTTGTCAATCACTGGCAAGATCCTTGAGACAATAATCTCAAGACAAATGACAGAGTTTTTCAACTACCACTCACTACTTTGTGACCGTCAGTGTGGCTTCAGGAAAGGTTACGCTGCTGCTGATCTGTTGTTAAACCTCTCCACTAAGTGCCACCAATCACTGGATGAATTCAAAGTCAGCTGTGTGGTAGCACTGGACATTGCTGGTGCTTTCGACCGAAAGTGACACCAGGGCCTCTTGGCAAAACTGCAAGCACTGGGAATTGTAGGCTTTAAACTACGTCTCCTCAGTGATTACCTTCATGGTAGATCTCTAAGGGTAGTTCTCAATGGAATAGAATCAGCAGGACATCCTATTGGGGCAAGTGTTCCACAGGGAAGTGTGCTTGGGCCATTGTCATGGAATGTGTACTTCAATGATTTTCTTCTCATCCCAGAATCCCATGCATATGCAGACGACTGTACACTGACATCTTATCCAAGAGAAGAAATGCCAGGTGATCTAAGCCACATCAATCACCAGCTAAGAGATCTATATCGGCATGGGGAAACCGATCACAGGTAACATTTGCACCTGGGAAAACACAACACAGCACCATGATGGTGCTGTCGGAGCAGTAGTATGAATAGGAGTGTTGATACCCGGGGGAAGAAGTTGATATCCCTAGGGTGAAATTTGACTCGAAACTGTTCATGAAGAACCACGTTGTAAATCCTACAAACAAGGCTCCCAGGAAGCTTACTGCACTTCGACGTATCTCGCATTTGCTTGACAGTAGGGGTTGCAAGATTCTGTTTGAGGCACAAGTACACTCACACCTTGAGTATGCTCCACTTTCTTGGTTTGCCTGCCTCCCATCTCATCTGCGACTGCTTGACAGAGTAGAGAACAGAGCAAGACGCCTCATCTCTAGCCTGCATACATCCTGGATAGATCTGTCATTTCAACAGAGCCTTCAACACAGGAGGAATGTGGGCGGCGTTACTGTTATATACAAGGCCAGCATTGTCAAAGTACCACACTTGGCTCCACTTCGAGGACAGCGTGAAGAAAGCTTCTATACCACAAGACGGGCAGAAAACAGCAGCTTCACTCTGGCTGTACCCTTCTCATAGAACATCACTTCATCTGAGATCATTTATCCCCAGGATGACTCGAGTTTGGAACGCATTCGTACACCATTATGATGTCAACGAGATAAAGTCAGTTGATCAAATAAAAATGCTGGCCCACAGATGGCTCCAACTTCATCCTGTTCCCTACTTGTACATCTCATAACAATAAAAATGCTTTCAAATGAGCTTATGTAGGTAACAGCTCTTAGCTTGTCAATAAAGTTAGGAATCATTAACCTGTAAATAGCTTGTCAATAAAGTTAAGGATCCTTAACCTAATCTTGTCAAACCCTGTGTAAAGAGAGAGAGAGAGAGAGAGAGAGAGAGAGAGAGAGAGAGAGAGAGAGAGAGAGAGAGAGAGAGGGAGAGATGGTAGACTGTGCAAAACACTTCTGACGATAGGCAATGATTCAGTAAGTACGCCAAGAGTTAACTCAACATTCATGAAAGGTTCAGGACTTTATCCTCGTATCAAACAACGAAAATTTCGGAAGGTTATTCAAGAACAGTTTTTAACTTTTCTCTCAGTAAATCGTTTTGACCTTAAGCAATGACTAATTACCATATTACCAACAATTGTCTTCAAGAAGAACATTAGTTCCTGAGGCAGGCTTTTGATCAAGCAGGCTGTGGTGCTCACACCGAAAAGTTAGGCGAAGGTTCGTTCACATCCAAAGAGAAACACGAATTAAAAACAATGCTTCTCAACCAGAAATGTAGAGAAACAAAGACATAGAATAAGATCAAATTAAGCCTTCGAAGTTGCTTGATTAAGCCGTCGAAGTTGCTCGATTAAGCCGTCGAAGTTGCTCGATTAAGCCTTCGAAGTTGCTCGATTAAGCCGTCGAAGTTGCTGGATTAAGCCTTCGAAGTTGCTCGATTAAGCCGTCGAAGTTGCTCGATTAAGCCGTCGAAGTTGCTGGATTGAGCCGTCGAAGTTGCTGGATTAAGCCGTCGAAGTTGCTCGATTAAGCCGTCAAAGTTGCTCGATTAAGCCGACGAAGTTGCTAGATTATCGTGTACCTTTCATCCATCTTGTGGACGGTAGCGTGAGATACAAGAGAAGACTAACACCGAAAATCAAGAGCCTCGCTGGAGGGCAAGAAAAATTACATTGTGAGTGAGAACGAAGCAGAGAGACAGATCGAAAACGACATAGTAGGAAATAAGAAACAAATGAATAAAAGTAGTTAAGAAGTCACCCATAAAGAATATGAAGATATAAAATAAGTAATAAAAATAACTGAAAAAAAGATTGTGAAGGACTCAACAAAAGACTCCAAAAAATGCACACAATAGACCTACAACCTCTGTCAGAACACGAGAGGAAGAAAATAAGAATTTGAAAATGTTGAAATAAACAAGCAATGAAGTTGGAAAATAACTGTTGGCTGCTTTTGACGCATCGAGACAAGTGGGACCAGGAAGGATACTGGCGCGGATTCTGGAGGAAGGAGCGGCAGTCATGAGCAAGCCAGTGTGTCCTAACCTTAGATAAACCGACGAAAACAGGAAAAAAGTACAGAACTCGTGGTAAACAACTAACATAATGCAATCTCTCAAAAGGAAAAGAAGACAGACAAGAAGAAAGCACTGTAGTTCCGTGAATATTAATGGAAAAAAACATGAGATTATTAGAATACTTAAGAGGAACAGAATTTATCTTTGAACAGCAAAACAATTCGGATATAAAACAAACTGCTGTTTCACAAACCCGGCTGGAATTAAAGACAGAGCCAGAGAGATCAGAGAGAAGAGAGGCGGGGAGGCTTATACTACTTGACTCCCAGATGGTATTTAGCGTGACAATGAACAGAGGCACAATGAACTAATTATAAGGAGAAGCCCAGGCGACAAGGAAGATAAAATAATCGACAGAGAAATACTTGAATAACAGAAGAAAACTCTAAATTGGCAAACATAATAGGCTGGGTTCTAGAAATGTTTCTACTGTGAACCATATTGTTCTTGTTTTATGTAACTGACCTCTTCAGGGGCCTAGACTGATACATATCGCAGTTTTAAAGAGAGTGCTAAACTAATGAGAATCAAAACAGAAGGGGATAACAAGGAACTACATGATAACCCGAAGCTTCTTCAAGAACAGACGTAGAAATGACTGCTGGAATTTAACCCAACGAATGTAATGATGAAAAAAGGTGTTGGAGCAAGGCGAGGGAGCAAGGTGTTGGAGCAAGGTGTTGGAGCAAGGTGTTGGAGCAAGGTGTTGGAGCAAGGTGTTGGAGCAAGGTGTTGGAGCAAGGTGTTGGAGCAAGGTGTTGGAGCAAGGTGCTGGAGCAAGGTGTTGGAGCAAGGTGTTGGAGCAAGGTGTTGGAGCAAGGCGAGGGAGCAAGGTGTTGGAGCAAGGTGTTGGAGCAAAGTGTTGGAGCAAAGTGTTGGAGCAAAGTGTTGGAGCAAAGTGTTGGAGCAAAGTGTTGGAGCAAGGTGTTGGAGCAAGGTGTTGGAGCAAGGTGTTGGAGCAAGGTGTTGGAGCAAGGTGTTGAAGCAAGGTGTTGGAGCAAGGTGTTGGAGCAAAGTGTTGGAGCAAGGTGTTGGAGCAAGGTGTTGGAGCAAGGTGTTGGAGCAAAACGACAGGACAAAGTCATCATCGTGGAGAACAACTCCCAAAAGCTAAAGAACAGAAAACAAACAGTGGTTAACCTACCACCAGAAGCCCGTGTAAACCAGATATTGTCAACAGTGTATATTACCCTCGCAAACATAAGAGCAGCATTCAGGAGCCTAAATACTTAAGCACTCAGAACTGCACAGTACATGTTCAACGAATCCTGAAGTTCTCAACAGCAGCTTCGACCAAACACCTGTTAAAACAAAGATAATAACTCGCGAAATCGTAACACGATTGAAATCCAGTCATAGAGTAGATGGTGCTCGAACCCATGGCATGCATGGACCAGTGGTTAGCATACTGGCCTGCGACCTTTAGGACTCGCCTTCCATGGGTTCGATTCCTACCCATTCCGTAATTTATAAAGAAAGCAGAAAAAAAAGTAAAAAGTTTTACAGCAGGGTTGGCAACAGATTAATAAATTTCAGTATTCAGGAACTTGAACAAATTCTTCAGAACTTTGTATACGACATAGATTAAATTAGTCATTGGAGCCCACCCTTGGACAAACATGAGAAGCAGCTCGAAAAGGTCCACAGCTTTACATCCAGACTAGTACCAGACCTGAGAGTAATGCACTATGAAGAGAGGATGAAGGAACTAAGAATGATGACTTTGGCTCAGAAAAGGACGATTGGGATCATAATTACATTAAAATTCTTAAGAGGAACTGATAGAACACCCCTCGCTGAATTAAGGAAGCACGGATCAAAGAGCCACAGGTGGAAGCTGAAGACACAGATGGGCAATAGGGACGTAAGGTAACACTGCCTTACTCTCAGGGTGTTTAAAAAGTGCTTTGGCTTGAACGAGCAAGTGGAAGTAAATTCAGTGCACGGCTTCAAGAGAAGATATAACTCTCAAGTGGCCAGAAGTCAGTGATGCCGATCAGAGTGGTTCAGGATGTGGGGTGAGCTAATTGGCAGATATACACATACCACACACACACACACACACACAAACACACACACACACATACATACACACACACATACATACACACACACACACACACACAGATGACGTGAAGTTGATGAGAAGAATTCACTCGATCGAAGACCAGGCAGAACTACAAAGGGATCTGGACAGGCTGCAGACCTGGTCCAGCAATTGGCTCCTGGAGTTCAATCCCACCAAGTGCAAAGTCATGAAGATTGGGGAAGGGCAAAGAAGGCCGCAGACGGAGTACAGTCTAGGGGGTCAGAGACTACAAACCTCACTCAAGGAAAAAGATCTTGGGGTGAGTATAACACCAGGCACATCTCCTGAAGCGCACATCAACCAAATAACTGCTGCAGCATATGGGCGCCTAGCAAACCTCAGAACAGCATTCCGACATCTTAATAAGGAATCATTCAGGACCCTGTACACCGTGTACGTTAGGCCCATATTGGAGTATGCGGCACCAGTTTGGAACCCACACCTAGCCAAGCACGTGAAGAAACTAGAGAAAGTGCAAAGGTTTGCAACAAGACTAGTCCCAGAGCTAAGAGGTATGTCCTACGAGGAGAGGTTAAGGGAAATCAACCTGACGACACTGGAGGACAGGAGAGATACGGGGGACATGATAACGACATACAAAATACTGAGAGGAATTGACAAGGTGGACAAAGACAGGATGTTCCAGAGATTGGACACAGTAACAAGGGGGCACAGTTGGAAGCTGAAGACACAGATGAATCACAGGGATGTTAGGAAGTATTTCTTCAGCCACAGAGTAGTCAGTAAGTGGAATAGTTTGGGAAGCGATGTAGTGGAGGCAGGATCCATACATAGCTTTAAGCAGAGGTATGATAAAGCTCACGGCTCAGGGAGAGTGACCTAGTAGCGATCAGTGAAGAGGCGGGGCCAGGAGCTCGGACTCGACCCCCGCAACCTCAACTAGGTGAGTACAACTAGGTGAGTACACACACACACACACAGGGTGGGTGGATTGCATTTTCTTGGACTGCAAGAAGGCGTTTGACACAGTTCCACACAAGAGATTAGTGCAAAAAATTGAGGACCAAGCAGGGGTAACAGAGAAGGCACTACAATAGATCAGGGAATACTTGTCAGGAAGACAGCAGCGAGTCATGGTACGTGGCGAGGTGTCAGAGTGGGCACCTGTGACCAGCGGGGTCCCACAGGGGTCAGTCCTAGGACCAGTGCTGTTTCTGGTATTTTTGAACGACATGACGGAAGGAATAGACTCCGAAGTGTCCCTGTTTGCAGATGACGAAGTTGATGAGAAGAATTCATTCGATCGAAGACCAGGCAGAACTACAAAGGGATCTGGACAGGCTGCAGACCTGGTCCAGCAATTGGCTCCTGGAGTTCAACCCCACTAAGTGCAAAGTCATGAAGACTGGGGAAGGGATAGGAAAACCGCAGACGGAATACAGTCCAGGGGGCCATAGACTACAAACCTCACTCAAGGAAAAAGATCTTGGGGTGAGTATAACACCAGGCACATCTCCTGAAGCGCACATCAACCAAATAACTGCTGCAGCAAATAGGCGCCTAGCAAACCTCAGAACAGCATTCCGACATCTTAATAAGGAATCGTTCAGAATCCTGTACACCGTGTAAGTTAGGCCCATATTGGAGTATGCGGCACCAGTCTGGAACCTACACCTAGCCAAGCACGTAAAGAAACTAGAGAAAGTGCAAAGGTTTGCAACAAGACTAGTCCCAGAGCTAAGAGGTATGTCCTACGAGGAGAAGTTAAGGGAAATCAACCTGACGACACTGGAGGACAGGAGAGATAGGGAGGACATGATAACGACATACAAAATACTGAGAGGAATTGACAAGGTGAACAAAGACAGGATGTTCCAGAGATGGGACACAGCAACAAGGGGACACAGTTGGAAGTTGAAGACACAGATGAATCACAGGGATGTTAGGAAGTATTTCTTCAGCCACAGAGTAGTCAGGAAGTGGAATAGTTTGGGAAGCGATGTAGTGGAGGCAGGATCCATACATAGCTTTAAGCAGAGGTATGATAAAGCTCACGGTTCAGGGAGAATGACCTAGTAGCGACCAGTGAAGAGGCGGGGCCAGGAGCTTGGACTCGACCCCTGCAATCTCAACTAGGTGAGTACAACTAGGTGAGTACACACACACACACACACACACAGCACGTCAAGAAATTAGAGAAAGTGCAAAGGTTTGCAACAAGACTAGTCCCAGAGCTACGGGGATTGTCCTATGAAGAAAGGTTGAGGGAAATCGGCCTGACGACACTGGAGGCCAGGAGGGTCAGGGGAGACATGATAACGACATATAAAATACTGCGCGGAATAGACGAGGTGGACAAAAACGGGATGTTCCAGAGATGGGACACAGACACAAGAGGTCACAATTGGAAGTTGAAGACTCAGATGAATCAAAGGGATGTTAGGAAGTATTTCTTCAGTCATAGAGTAGTCAGGCCATGGAATAGCCTAGAAAGTGATGTGGTGGAGGCAGGAACCATACATAGTTTTAAGGCGAGGTATGATAGAGCTCATGGGGCAGGGAGAGAGAGGACCTAGTAGCAATCAGCGAAGAGGCGGGGCCAGGAGCTGTGACTCGACCCCTGCAACCACAAATAGGTGAGTACAAATAGGTGAGTACACACACACACACACACACACACACACACAAACACTCACCCAATCCTCGATGTGATTTCACCACTGGTTTTTGACTGTCTCGTGACAGTCCATACACTCGAATATTCTACCACGATGTCCCTCTCTATCTGGTGCTGACAATTATACTCAACTTATAACATGCACGAAATGTATCACTGTGGCAACAAGAGCAATTTACCCTCCATGAAGTCTGTATTCAATAATGTGTGTATTCATTTAATATCAGATATCGTAATGTCTCTCTAACATCAACTGCAGTGGCAACAGTTCAACAAGAAATTTCTTTCTTATCTTTTGGTAAGACGATATGTCGCATTATATATATATAGTGTACTGGAAGGGTTGCTTCTGCTCTTGTTATCTCCCTATGTGAAGATAACTATGTGGAGTTAGGTATAAGGCATCTAAATTATAAACTGAATTATTTTTTATCCTTGTGACATTAAATTTTACTTATGCTAATGAGCTTGACTCCTTGATTATTATTGATTGTATGGTCATCATTGAATTCACCTGACTCACATAATGACTAACAATATGCTGTTTAGAGAAACCAGGTATCGACTTTAATAAATCAGAAAGGCGTAGATATGCAATTTCTAAGGATTCCATAGCAGACTGAATTACTCCAACATGATTAAGTTGATAAATTAACCCAAATAATGTCCCTAGCAGGAAGAAGTCGATTATAACTATAGGAAAAAGGTAAATAATAAATCTGACCGTCAAATGTCAACATTAGAAATATTACACTGTATCAAATGTTACCACGTGCAGAGCTTCCTGTGCAGCGTATATCAATGCAAAGTGAAAATATTTGATCACATTAAGTTTTGCAGTACTGTATAACAATAATACAATAACAATAACTAACTTACACTCTGGCAATATTACATTTCTATTGTCAATGCTCTCCTGACACACACACCAGCAACCAGTGAAGAGTCGGGGCCAGGAGCTATGAATCGATCCCTGTAAGCACAATTAGGTGAGTACACACCTCCCATAAGACATCGGGGTGAGTATAGTTTCAAGAATGTTACTGGAGGTACAATTCAACGGAGTAACCTCAACAGCAAAAGCGCTTCTGGCAAATCTAAGACTGGCTTTCAGGACCTTAAGCAAGGAATCATTCACCACACCGTATACGGCATTTGTCAGGACAAAGTTGGTGTACGCAACAACAGTATGGAACCAACAACTGATATAGCATGTC
>NC_091303.1:12340315-12342815 GCF_038502225.1 Cherax quadricarinatus | reverse complement strand
CACACACACACACGCACACACGCACACACACGCACACACGCACACACACGCACACACGCACACACGCACATGTGTACCCCTAACAACAATATTCAATACATCTATCGAAACAGGGAGATTGCCTGAGGCATGGAAGACAGCAAATGTAGTCCCAATCTTTAAAAAAGGAGACAGACATGAAGAGTTAAACTACAGACCAGTGTCACTGACATGTATAGTATGCAAAATCATGGAGAAGATTATCAGGAGAAGAGTGGTGGAACACCTAGAAAGGAATGATCTCATCAACAGCAGCCAGCATGGTTTCAGGGACGGGAAATCCTGTGTCACAAACCTACTGGAGTTCTATGACATGGTGACAGCAGTAAGACAAGAGAGAGAGGGGTGGGTGGATTGCATTTTCTTGGACTGCAAGAAGGCGTTTGACACAGTTCCCCACAAGAGATTGGTGCAAAAACTGGAGGACCAAGCAGGGATAACAGGGAAGGCACTACAATGGATCAGGGAATACTTGTCAGGAAGACAGCAGCGAGTCATGGTACGTGGCGAGGTGTCAGAGTGGGCACCTGTGACCAGCGGGGTCCCGCAGGGGTCAGTCCTAGGACCAGTGCTGTTTCTGGTATTTGTGAACGACATGACGGAAGGAATAGACTCTGAGGTGTCCCTGTTTGCAGATGACGTGAAGTTGATGAGAAGAATACACTCGATCGAAGACCAGGCAGAACTACAAAGGGATCTGGACAGGCTGCAGACCTGGTCCAGCAATTGGCTCCTGGAGTTCAATCCCACCAAGTGCAAAGTCATGAAGATTGGGGAAGGGCAAAGAAGGCCGCAGACGGAGTACAGTCTAGGGGGTCAGAGACTACAAACCTCACTCAAGGAAAAAGATCTTGGGGTGAGTATAACACCAGGCACATCTCCTGAAGCGCACATCAACCAAATAACTGCTGCAGCATATGGGCGCCTAGCAAACCTCAGAACAGCATTCCGACATCTTAATAAGGAATCGTTCAGGACCCTGTACACCGTATACGTTAGGCCCATATTGGAGTATGCGGCACCAGTTTGGAACCCACACCTAGCCAAGCACGTAAAGAAACTAGAGAAAGTGCAAAGGTTTGCAACAAGACTAGTCCCAGAGCTAAGAGGTATGTCCTACGAGGAGAGGTTAAGGGAAATCAACCTGACGACACTGGAGGACAGGAGAGATAGGGGGGACATGATAACGACATACAAAATACTGAGGGGAATTGACAAGGTGGACAAAGACAGGATGTTCCAGAGTTTGGACACAGCAACAAGGGGACACAGTTGGAAGCTAAAGACACAGATGAATCACAGGGATGTTAGGAAGTATTTCTTCAGCCACAGAGTAGTCAGTAAGTGGAATAGTTTGGGAAGCGATGTAGTGGAGGCAGGATCCATACATAGCTTTAAGCAGAGGTATGATAAAGCTCACGGCTCGGGGAGAGTGACCTAGTAGCGATCAGTGAAGAGGCGGGGCCAGGAGCTCGGACTCGACCCCCGCAACCTCAACTAGGTGAGTACAACTAGGTGAGTACACACACACACACACACACACACGCACACACGCACACACGCACACGCACGCACACACACACGCACACACACACACACACACACACACGCACACGCACGCACACACACATGCACACACACACACGCACGCACTCACACACAAACACACGCACGCACACACACACACACACACACACACACACACACACACACACAGAACTGGCAGGAAAGCCAGTAAATGAAATGATGGAATATGTAACAACAAAATGCAAGGAGGCAGTGGAAAGGTTTATTCCCAAGCGCAACAGTAACAACGGGAAGACCAGAACGAGCCCCTGGTTTACCCGATGGTGTAAGGAGGCAAAAACAAAGTGCAATAGAGAATGAAAAAAGTACAGAAGGCAGAGAACACACGAAAATAGGGAGATCAGTCGCAGAGCCAGGAATGAGTACGCAGAGGTAAGGAGGGAGGCCCAGCGACAGTATGAAAATGACATAGCATCGAGAATCAAGACTGACCCGATACTGTTGTATAGCCACATCAGGAGGAAGACAACAGTCAAAGACCAGGTGATCAGATTAAGGACAGAAGGTGGAGAACTCACAAGAAATGATCAGGAGGTATGTGAGGAGCTGAACAGTAGATTTAAGGAAGTTTTTACAGTAGAGACAGGAAGGGCTGTGGGAAGACAGCACAGAAGGGAACATCAAGAGGGAATATACCAACAAGTGTTGGATGACATACGAACAACTGAGGAGGAGGTGAAGAAGCTCTTAAGTGACCTTGACACCTCAAAGGCGATGGGACCGGACAACATCTCCCCATGGGTCCTTAGAGAAGGAGCAGAGATGCTGTGCGTGCCTCTAACCACAATCTTCAACACATCCCTTGAAACTGGGCAACTACCTGAGAAATGGAAGACAGCTAATGTAGTCCCCATATTTAAGAAAGGAAACAGAA
>NC_091303.1:12330315-12335315 GCF_038502225.1 Cherax quadricarinatus | reverse complement strand
CACACACACACACACACACACTCTCTCATTTTCTTCATGGTTTTCTTAATTTATTATCATTTCCGCCTTTATTAAAAACCACGTCTCTATCATTTTCATTCAACTCTTCCCACATCTCTTCCTCATTCTTTTCATCCAGTAACTTCACTTGAATTTTCTCTCCTCTCCCCGAGTACTCTTCCTCTAACTGCACTTCTCCCGATCCATACACCCATTTTCTTAACCAATCACAATTAAGTATATATAATTTAGAAGCCCATCCTCCACGCCCTCATAATATCTACCTTCCCTTCTCCCCTCATATAAAATATTCATTTTCAATAATAACTCATTCCTAATTAACCTCAAGTTATTCTTTCTGATAACGTTTATCTTTTTTCAGTTCTTTTGCTTTCTAATGCTCCGATTTTAGATTTTATTCCGTATTTCTTCAATATATATATATATATATATATATATATATATATATATATATATATATATATATATATATATATATATATATATATATATATATCGTGCCGAATATGTAAAACTGGTCAATTAGCAAGAACTCATTTAAAATTAAGTTCTTTCCAAAATTTTCTCTTGTACGTTTAAAGATATATTTTTTCATTAATGTTAATGCAATTTTTTTTTAACTTTGCACCAAAAGAAACTTAGAAAACTTACCTAACCTTGTTTTAAAAAGATCAATTTATTTTAGCCTAACCCAACTAAATATATTTTAGATTTATTTACAGTAATTCAATACTTAACAAACACAAAGAAATATATTGTTTTTCGTTAGGTTCAGAATGATTTTGGCGAAATTATTGCATACACAAATTTTCGCTTGTCCTATATGGCAAGACGAGCGTTGCTATTTAAGCCAAGATCGCAAGTTCTGCCTATTCGGCACGACATATATATGCATATACATAAATAAATATATATATATATATATATATATATATATATATATATATATATATATATATATATATATATATATATATATATATAGAGAGAGAGAGAGAGAGAGAGAGAGAGAGAGAGACGAGACACGTAGACATTGTAAATGCCTTGAATCATCATTAATCGCTATTTATAAAACTATTTCTACTACTGCTACCACAAGTACTACTACAACAACTACTACTAGTATTACTATTGCTACCTACAACGATTATATTATGCCTTGCACCTTACTCCTATACCCACTTACATATACCCTTTGTGTCCTTGTATTGTTTGAAATGTCTTGACAAATTTCCTGGAGAGCGAAACGTTGCCACAATAAAAATGTCACTTTAATTGCACATGTGTCCTTTTACCAAATATGTTCATTTCCTGTTTCCAATTAATCCTAGTGCAAGTAGTATTGCCTTCGGATATTACCTGTGCCAAAGCACTCCCAGTATTCTCATTGAGTGCTTGTTGCTAAGCGTATTCCTCTAGATTTCACTGCTGTTAACCTGTGTTGTAGTTTATAACGACGAGAATTATTTCGCCTTAACTATTTCCTCTCAAATATTACTCGGATGTCAATAACAATACTACGCTGGTAGTTACATCCTGTGAATGTTCATTTTTTGTTTGAGACGTTTTGCACAAACTGTGCCCAGTCATTAAGTGTATTGTTGGGAGTGTCTTCTTCCCTCCATTGGCTTCCTTCCTCCCTTTTTCACTGACGTTTTTAATCACAGCTCTCTCTCTCTCTCTCTCTCTCTCTCTCTCTCTCTCTCTCCTACCCTAATGTCCTGTCCCTCCTATTCCTCACGAACTTCGTCAGTAGCGTTTGCCTTCCCAAGAAGGCTTATTTCCTCCCTGCCTCCCACAGTCACTAGAGTCACAGTCACTAAGTCACAGTCATCAGATCACACTTGAAGCACTCTGCCAAACATTAAATCATGTCACGTTTTCTTTATCCCTGTGACATATCCGCAAAACCCAACTCAACTATTTTTTGGCAGATTCGTATATTGTGAATTTGCATGTGTGCGGCCTCAGCGACAACAGTCACACACACACACACACACACACACACTACAGACCAGTCTCCTATGACATGCATACCATGCAAGGTAATGGAGAAGATAATTACAAGGAGAGTGGTAGAGGACTTGGAGAGATGTGTTTTCATAAACAATAACCAGCACGGGTTCAGAGATGGCAGATCTTGTCTTACCAACTTGATGGAGTTCTATGGCATAGTAACAAGTGAAACAGGATAGAGAGGGCAATATAAACACAAATGCAGTATAATGTGATCCTTTATTGACTACGTTTCGCCCACACAGTGGGCTTTTTCAAGTCACAAACAGAACTACCTGGGGTGGAAGGAACGCGAGTATTTATAGTCCGGCTGAGGTCAGGTGAAGAATGCTGCATCTGATGATGTACCGAGTGGGGTTATAGAGTCTAAAAACTTGGGTAGCTTGGAAAGGAGATTGGATAAGTTGTGAGCAGACCTTCTACAGTGTTCTTATGTGGGATAGCGATGAAGAAGTTTCTTGGCAAGTGGTTCAGCTATGTTATAGAAGCCACTATTCTGGTTGAAGTTGTCGGATATAGAAATGAGTGATGATTCCAGGATTCTTCGGTATTGAGTGTTGTCTTCTGTGGCGATAAGTCTTGAGTTTCTGTAGTTTATCAAGTGGTTGTGTGAATTACGGTGTTGTACGCAGGCATTCCTTGTGTCGTCAGACCTGCTTGCGTATTGGTGTTCTGAAATACGTGTTTGGAGGTCCCTTGATGTTTCGCCCACGTATAACTTGTTGCAGTCATTACAAGGGATTATGTATACCCCTGCAGAGGATGGAGGCTTGTCCTGCCTACTACTGGTGATGTCCTTGATGGTCGTGGTTGTGGAGGTAGATACTTGGAATGATGTTTTGGCAAAAATGTTGGAAACATGTTTGGCAATGGAGTTGGTGGGAAGGACTATGTATCTCTTCTCGGCAGTGTCTTCTCTGGGTGTGTTGAAGATGTTTAATGCTCGCCGTCTGCAGTCTCTGATGAAGTGACGAGGATAGTGGAGTTTAGAAAATATTTGTTCAATTATAGTGCATTCTTCCTCAAGGAACTCGTTGCTGCAGATTCTGAGTGCACGCAGGAAGAAGCCTATAATTACACCACGTTTGGTTTTGGTGTCGTGGTGAGAGTAGAAGTGGAGAAGATCGTTTTGGTTGGTGGGTTTTCGATAGACTTTAAAACGAAGTTCGTGGTCAGCTTTGCAGAGCAGGACATCAAGGAAAGGAAGAGTGTTGTCGACGTCACGTCAAGGCTGGAAAGTTTCTTGTTCCTGATGTTGATGTTGCGAATGCGATTGAGAAGATCACCTGAGTGTTTGAGATCTTCTCAATCGCATTCGCAACATCAACATCAGGAACAAGAAGCTTTCCAGCCTTGACGTGACTTCCCTATTCACCAAAGTACCTACTACACAAGCCATCGATCTCTTGCGCAGAAAAATTGACGATTCACTTGATCTTCCCATTCCAGCCAGCGATTTCATCGACCTTGTTGAACTATGTGTTGGCTTTACGTGTTTCTCTTTCGAAAATCACCTCTTTCAGCAGACTTTTGGACTACCCATGGGTTCGCCACTCAGTGCAGTCCTGGCGAACCTATACATGGAACATCTAGAAGCCGAACGTTTCTCCACCATTATTCCTTCGTCTGTCACCTGGCTCTGTTATGTTGACGACATTCTCCTCATAACTCCTAAACGCTTCAACGTTCAAGCTCTCCAAGACAAGCTCAACCAGGTCGAGCCTTCAATCCAGTTCACACTTGAAGAAGAAGTCGACAACACTCTTCCTTTCCTTGATGTCCTGCTCTGCAAAGCTGACCACGAACTTCATTTTAAAGTCTATTGAAAACCCACCAACCAAAACGATCTTCTCCACTTCTACTCTCACCACGACACCAAAACCAAACGTGGTGTAATTATAGGCTTCTTCCTGCGTGCACTCAGAATCTGCAGCAACGAGTTCCTTGAGGAAGAATGCACTATAATTGAACAAATATTTTCTAAACTCAACTATCCTCGTCATTTCATCAGAGACTGCAGACGGCGAGCATTAAACATCTTCAACACACCCAGAGAAGACACTGCCGAGAAGAGATACATAGTCCTTCCCACCAACTCCATTGCCAAACATGTTTCCAACATTTTTGCCAAAACATCATTCCAAGTATCTACCTCCACAACCACGACCATCAAGGACATCACCAGTAGTAGGCAGGACAAGCCTCCATCCTCTGCAGGGGTATACATAATCCCTTGTAATGACTGCAACAAGTTATACGTGGGCGAAACATCAAGGGACCTCCAAACACGTATTTCAGAACACCAATAAGCAAGCAGGTCTGACGACACAAGGAATGCCTGCGTACAACACCGTAATTCACACAACCACTTGATAAACTACAGAAACTCAAGACTTATCGCCATAGAAGACAACACTCAATACCGAAGAATCCTGGAATCATCACTCATTTCTATATCCGACAACTTCAACCAGAATAGTGGCTTCTATAACATAGCTGAACCACTTGCCAAGAAACTTCTTCATCGCTATCCCACATAAGAACACTGTAGAAGGTCTGCTCACAAACTTATCCAATCTCCTTTCCAAGCTACCCAAGTTTTTAGACTCTATAACCCCACTCGGTACATCAGATGCAGCATTCTTCACCTGACCTCAGCCGGACTATAAATACTCGCGTTCCTTCCACCCCAGGTAGTTCTGATTGTGACTTGAAAAAGCCCACTGTGAGGGCGAAACGTAGTCAATAAAGGATCACATTATACTGCATTTGTGTTTATATTGCCATTGTGTCGGTATTTTATACCATTTATTTCCAGTAGCCTTCAGGAATATCACTAAGGATTCATTCTGGGTTCTTTATATAACATACGTTGTCCCTATGTTGGAGTACGCAGCACCAGTTTGGAATCTACTCCCAAAAAACCTTGTTACGGAACAGGAGAATGTGTAGAGGTATGCAAC
>NC_091303.1:12305315-12325315 GCF_038502225.1 Cherax quadricarinatus | reverse complement strand
GGCTGAGGAGAGGTTTGTACCCAAGGGTAACAGGAGTAATGAAAAAGCCAGGATGAGCCCATGGTTTACCCAAAGGTGCAGGGAGGCAAAAACCAAGTGTGCTAGGGAATGGAAGAAATATAGAAGGCAAAGGACCCAGGAGAATAAGGAGAACAGTCGTAGAGCCAGAAACGAATATGCACAGATAAGAAGGGAGGCCCAAAGACAATATGAAAATGACATAGCAGCGAAAGCCAAATCTGACCCGAAACTGTTGTACAGCCACATCAGGAGGAAAACAACAGTCAAGGACCAGGTAATCAGGCTAAGGAAGGAAGGAGGAGAGACAACAGGAAATGACCGTGAAGTATGTGAAGAACTCAACAAGAGATTCAAAGAAGTGTTCACAGAGGAGACAGAAGGGACTCCAGAAAGACGGAGAGGTGGGGCACACCACCAAGTGCTGGACACAGTGCACACAACCGAGGAAGAAGTGAAGAGGCTTCTGAGTGAGCTAGATACCTCAAAGGCAATGGGGCCAGATAACATCTCCCCATGGGTATTGAGAGAGGGAGCAGAGGCGCTATGTGTACCCCTAACAACAATATTCAATACATCTATCGAAACAGGGAGATTGCCTGAGGCATGGAAGACAGCAAATGTAGTCCCAATCTTTAAAAAAGGAGACAGACATGAAGCGTTAAACTACAGACCAGTGTCACTGACATGTATAGTATGCAAAATCATGGAGAAGATTATCAGGAGAAGAGTGGTGGAACACCTAGAAAGGAATGATCTCATCAACAGCAGCCAGCATGGTTTCAGGGACGGGAAATCCTGTGTCACAAACCTACTGGAGTTCTATGACATGGTGACAGCAGTAAGACAAGAGAGAGAGGGGTGGGTGGATTGCATTTTCTTGGACTGCAAGAAGGCGTTTGACACAGTTCCCCACAAGAGATTGGTGCAAAAACTGGAGGACCAAGCAGGGATAACAGGGAAGGCACTACAATGGATCAGGGAATACTTGTCAGGAAGACAGCAGCGAGTCATGGTACGTGGCGAGGTGTCAGAGTGGGCACCTGTGACCAGCGGGGTCCCGCAGGGGTCAGTCCTAGGACCAGTGCTGTTTCTGGTATTTGTGAACGACATGACGGAAGGAATAGACTCTGAGGTGTCCCTGTTTGCAGATGACGTGAAGTTGATGAGAAGAATACACTCGATCGAAGACCAGGCAGAACTACAAAGGGATCTGGACAGGCTGCAGACCTGGTCCAGCAATTGGCTCCTGGAGTTCAATCCCACCAAGTGCAAAGTCATGAAGATTGGGGAAGGGCAAAGAAGGCCGCAGACGGAGTACAGTCTAGGGGGTCAGAGACTACAAACCTCACTCAAGGAAAAAGATCTTGGGGTGAGTATAACACCAGGCACATCTCCTGAAGCGCACATCAACCAAATAACTGCTGCAGCATATGGGCGCCTAGCAAACCTCAGAACAGCATTCCGACATCTTAATAAGGAAGCGTTCAGGACCCTGTACACCGTATACGTTAGGCCCATATTGGAGTATGCGGCACCAGTTTGGAACCCACACCTAGCCAAGCACGTAAAGAAACTAGAGAAAGTGCAAAGGTTTGCAACAAGACTAGTCCCAGAGCTAAGAGGTATGTCCTACGAGGAGAGGTTAAGGGAAATCAACCTGACGACACTGGAGGACAGGAGAGATAGGGGGGACATGATAACGACATACAAAATACTGAGGGGAATTGACAAGGTGGACAAAGACAGGATGTTCCAGAGTTTGGACACAGCAACAAGGGGACACAGTTGGAAGCTAAAGACACAGATGAATCACAGGGATGTTAGGAAGTATTTCTTCAGCCACAGAGTAGTCAGTAAGTGGAATAGTTTGGGAAGCGATGTAGTGGAGGCAGGATCCATACATAGCTTTAAGCAGAGGTATGATAAAGCTCACGGCTCGGGGAGAGTGACCTAGTAGCGATCAGTGAAGAGGCGGGGCCAGGAGCTCGGACTCGACCCCCGCAACCTCAACTAGGTGAGTACAACTAGGTGAGTACACACACACACACACACACAGAAGTCACGAGGACCAGGCGGAACTACACAGGCTGCAGGCCTGGTCCAGCAGCTGGTTCCTGGAGTTCAACCCCACCAAGTGCAAAGTCATGAAGATTGGGGAAGGGCAAAGAAGACCGAAGACGGAGTACAGTCAAGACCCAGAGACTACAAGCCTCACTCAAGGAAAAAGATCCTGGGGCGAGTATAACACCAGGTACATCTCCTGAGGCGCACATCAACCAAATAACTACTGCAGCATATGGGCGCCAAGCAAACCTAAGAATAGCATTCCCACATCACAATAGAGAATTATTCAGGACCCTGTACACCGTGTATGTCAGGCCTATATTGGAGTATACAGCACCAGTTTGGAACCCACACCTAGCCAAGCATGTAAGAAAATTAGAGAAAGTATAAAGGTTTGCAACAAGACTAGTTCCGGAGCTAAGAGGTATGTCCTACGAGGAGAGGTTAAGGGAAATCGACCTGATGACACTGGAGGATAGGAGAGATAGGGGGAGATATGATAACGACATATAAAATACTGAGAGGAATTGACACTGAACAGAGACAGGATGTTCCGGAGATGGGATACAGCAACAAGGGGACACAGTTGGAAGTTGAAGACACAGGTGAATCACAGGGATGTTAGGAAGTATTTCTTCAGTTACTGAGTTGTCAGAAAGTGGAATAGTCTGGGAAGTGATGAAATGGAGGCAGAATCCATACATAGCTTTAAGAAGAGGTATGATAAAGCTCATGGAGCAGGAAGAGTGACCTAGTAGCGACCAGTGAAGAGGCGGTGTCAGGAGCTGTGACTTGACCCCGGTAACCACAACTAGGTGAGTGCAACTAGGCGAGTACAGACAGACAGACAGACAGACAGACAGACAGACAGACAGACACACACACACACACACACACACACACACACACACACACACACACACACACACAACACACTATACTGTAAGTGCTGAGTTTAAGGTTCATAATTACAGCATGTAAAACACTTTGAACATGAGTGCCATGCACTCAGCCTACACTTAGCTCACACTCAGCCTACACTTAGCTCACACTCAGCCTACACTTAGCTCACACTCAGCCTACACTTAGCTCACACTCAGCCTACACTTAGCTCACACTCAGCCTACACTTAGCTCACACTCAGCCTACACTTAGCTCACACTCAGCCCACACTTAGCTCACACTCAGCCCACACTTAGCTCACACTCAGCCCACACTTAGCCCACACTCAGCCCACACTTAGCTCACACTCAGCCCACACTTAGCCCACACTCAGCCCACACTTAGCTCACACTCAGCCCACACTTAGCCCACACTCAGCCCACACTTAGCTCATACTCAGCCCACACTTAGCCCACACTCAGCCCACACTTAGCTCACACTCAGCCCACACTTAGCTCACACTCAGCCCACACTTAGCCCACACTCAGCCCACACTTAGCTCACACTCAGCCCACACTTAGCCCACACTCAGTCCACACTTAGCTCACACTCAGCCCACACTTAGCCCACACTCAGCCCACACTTAGCTCACACTCAGCCCACACTTAGCCCACACTCAGCCCACACTTAGCTCACACTCAGCCCACACTTAGTTCACACTCAGCCCACACTTAGCTCACACTCAGCCCACACTTAGCCCACACTCAGCCCACTCTTAGCTCACACTTAGCTCACACTCAGCCCACACTCAGCCCATACTTTGCTCACACTCAGCCCACACCTAGCTCACACTCAGCCCACACACAGCCCACACACAGCCCACACTCAGCCCACACACAGCCCACACTCAGCCCACACACAGCCCACACTCAGCCCACACACAGCCCACACTTAGCTCACACTCAGCCCACACTCAGCCCACACTCAGCCCACACTCAGCCCACACTCAGCCCACACTCAGCCCACACTTAGCTCACACTCAGCCCACACTCAGCCCACACTTAGCTCACACTCAGCCCACACTCAGCCCACACTTAGCTCACACTCAGCCCACACTCAGCCCACACTTAGCTCACACTCAGCCCACACTCAGCCCACACTCAGCCCACACTCAGCCCACACTCAGCCCACACTCAGCCCACACTCAGCCCACACTCAGCCCACACTCAGCCCACACTCAGCCCACACTCAGCCCACACTCAGCCCACACTCAGCCCACACTCAGCCCACACTCAGCCCACACTCAGCCCACACTCAGCCCACACTCAGCCTATACTCAGCCCACACTCGGCCCACACTCAGCCCACATCCAACCTACACTCAACTCACATCCAACTCACACTCAGCTCACTTCCAGTCCATACTCAGCCCGCACCCAACCCACACCCAGCCCACACCCAGCCCACACCACCAGTAGTGACTTAGATTTACTGCTAATGACTAGCTATTAAAGCCTCAGCATTGACAACTGTAAAGCCAGCACTGTGACAACACTGTGAAAACGTTGTGACAACACTGTGACAACTTTGTGACAACAGTGACAACGTTGTGGCAACACTGTGACAATGTTTTGACAACACTGTGACAATACTGTGACAACGTTGTGACATCACTGTGACAACGTTGTGACAGCACTGTGACAACACTGTGACAACGTTGTGACAACACTGTGACAACACTGTGACAACCTTGTGACAGCACTGCGAGAATACCGACACACGGAGGTGAGAGGGTAAAGAGTGCCACGTGAGAGGGTAAAGAGTGCCACATGAGAGGGGAAAGAGTGCCACATGAGAGGGAAAAAGAGTGCCACGTGAGAGAAGGAAAGAGCGCCACGTGAGAGAAAAAAGAGTGCCACATGAAAGGGGAAAGAGTGCCACGTGAGAGGGGAGAGAATGCCAGGTAAAAGAGAGCCTAGTGAGAGGGTAGAGAGAAAGCCAGATGAGAATACTACCAAAAAAGAGAGAAAAGAGAGGGGTAACCGATGATCCACATGATGATGATACCCGATTAAGAGAGGGGTGAGAATATGAGGAGAGGGGACAAGGCATATGGTTAAGAGGGGACAGAGGAAAGTGTAAACCCAGCAATCACGACTCTGAGGGGAAATAAGGGGTCAACAGGAGATGGTCCAGCTAACATATAGAATAGCCAGGTGAGGCGGACGTGGAGATGATGTGAGGGAAGAGGGGAGCTGAGGGAAGATGAAGGAAAGTATGGGGAGGTGAGGGAAGGCGAGAGGACAATAATTCCAATAGAGAGGGGGAAAAAGGGGAAAGCAAGATTAGAATATGAGTGTTGTAAGGCTAAGACAATGTGCTAGAAGTGTAGATTGAGGGGAACCGTGCAGTGTACAGCGATGTACTGAGTGTACAACACGCAGGGGAGTTTGCTGGGTGTAAAGTGAGGGGAGAGTAGCTTGTTAGAAGAGTGAAGGGAGGGTAGTTAGAAAAGTGAGGGAAGTGCAGTAAGAAGAAATGAGTGTAGCTAGAAGAATGAGGGGAGTGTAGTTTGTTGAGTATAGGGGAGGGAATGTTTTAGGCAAGAGTGAGGGTAGTGTAGAATTATAGGAGTAAAGTGAGGGGAGTGTGGTTTGCTGGGCATAGAGGATGGGTAGTAGAGTGAGGGGAGTGTAGTATGCTTCGTATATAAGGGGAGTGTACATGCTACCAACCAGAGCTAGGGGCGTCATAGGTCGTGCGTGAGGGGATAGTGTACGGTTGTCGGGTGAGGGGAAACGTGGGGCGTCAGGGGGGAAAGATGAGATGGATTACGTGGCGAGGGGAAGAGGGAGGCACCGGTCAGGTGAGGGGAAGAGGTAGGCACCGGTCAGGTGAGGGGAGCGTAGAGGTGTGCCTGATGAATGTCTCTTTAGAGGTCGATGAGGGGAGAGTGTCAGGGTAAGGGGAGTGTGTTGTGTCATGTGTGTGTGCGTGTGTGGTGTTTGTGTGTGTGTGTGTGTGTGTGTGTGTGTGTGTGTGTGTGTGTGTGTGTGTGTGGTGTTTGTGTATGTGGTGTTTGCATGTGTGTGTGTGTGTGGGTGTGTGGTGTTTGTGTGTTGTGTGTTGTATATGTTGTGTGTTGTACGTGTGTATATGCTTATGTGGTGTTTGTGTGTGTGAGTATGTATGTGTGTGTGCGAGTCTTCGAAAGAGAGAGAGAGAGAGAGAGAGAGATAGAGAGAGAGAGGTGTAAGCTCGCATGATGAATTCAGCAGACATCACCCTGTGCTGATGACCATGCACTAGATGGGCGACAAGAGGGGAAGAGAGAGTAAGAGAGGGGAGAAACAAGTGAGATACTGGAGACACAAAAACATACATTTCCCTCTCTGTTTCTCTCTCTCTCTCTCCCTCTCTCTTTGGTTTCAACCATGAAGGATACAGAGGCAGCATACATCATAAGAGTGAAAGGTAGCCAGTTACGTTTCCTTACTACATACATCATCACACAAGACAGCTTGACAGGTGTCGCTCCTGCCTCACAGACTCCAGTAAGACAACTAAGATGTCATTGCTTGCCTGACCTTTATTAAGACTTGATAAACACTTTAGTTAGACTTGATGAAGATAATGTTATTGAGGTTTAATAAAAACTTTATTTTAGTAATAATAATATTATTATTATATTACCATTATTTGCCTCTTACATTTAATATGAAGTGTATAAATGGAAAGAATACGTATTTACGGATGTAGTGTTATGAGGCAGGAAGAGAGTAATTGGGAGGGGGAAGGAGGATTAGAAGGAAGAGGGAATGGGAAGGGGGAGAAAAGAATGAGAGGGGGAACGGGTAGGAGAAGTAGAGGTTGGATTTTCTCCACTATAAATACATATTCTCTTTCTCTCTCTCTCTCTCTCTCTCTCTCTCTCTCTCTCTTACACACACACACAAACACACGGGGCCAGGAGCTGTGACTCGACCCCTGCAACCGCAACTACGCGAGTACACCTTGCGGACAGGTTCACTAGACTGCTAGAATCAACGAAAATGTCGCTGCAGATGTAATTTCTAAGCGATCATCTCCGCGGTCATGGCCACCAGAGCAACACAACTTTTACAAACCTCAACAATTAATATTTCACACGAAAAAAACCGACGATTTATGTACGGAGGATCGAGCCTCCACCACTCCTTTTCTCTCTTCTCACCCCTCGCTTTTATTTCATTTCTCGCGTCCTTCAAGATTTCCCCCTCCCTCTTAAAACCCTTACCTCCCCCCCAGTTTCCAAAATTCCTTTCTGACCCCCCCCCTCTCTACTCTCGGGGAAGGTAAGAGAGAATTTTCGTTTTCGGCTGTCCCGAACCTCAGAGATTTCAAATCCTTGCGTGATCAAAGGGATTAAATCCTTTGTTTATTCCCCTGGTTTACTGCTTGCCGTTTCTTATATATTTGTACCATTTCTCAGAGGTTATGAGGGGCTCCCTGGGGGATAACAGATCTCTGTTGAAAGTTGATATTAACGCCAGAGTCGCTGCTCGTAAACCAGCTTACCATCTCCTCTGGTGGCAAGCTTCACTGCTTCTGTGTTCTCCTGTGGTGGGATGCTGGTGTGTGTATGTGTGTGAGTGTGTGTGTGTGTGTGTGTGTGTGTGTGTGTGTGTGTGTGTGTGTGTGTGTGTGTGTGTGAAATTGAGATTGAGAGTTGTAATTGCCTATTTACAGACAACCCTACACAGAGCGAAACGTTGTACCGATGAGAGCTCGTGCTGCAGCCTGTGTCTGCAGTTCACTATTGTCGACACATCGCTCTTTTTTTTATATTCAGCATGTCGAGAGAATGCTTCTCACACGAATTCTGTTTCTCACACGAACCATATTTCTCACACGAATCCTCTCACACTAGCCCTCTTTCTCTCACACGAAAATAGTTTCTCACACAAATCCCCTCACACTAACCTTCTTTCTCACACGAATTCTCTCACGCCAAACCCTGTTTCTCACACAATCTCTCTGTCTTACATTATCCTAGTGACGCTAAGGCTTACGCTTAACAGACATTAAAAAAAACATTTACGCGACTATAAACTTAATAAGGAGGGGGATGGCCATCTCATTGCATTTTACTGATGCGAGAAAACTCTAAAAAAAATTCTTGGCTGTCCAAAAAAAAAGTGCCATGCTCTGACATATGAATCAAGGTAGTTTGAGTGTAAGTGAGAGGATAATTGAACTTAACACTCCACTACGTATAAAAATTTTGAGAAATGAACCAATCACTGTCGCCATAACTCTTGGTAAATATTTGTTAGCACGCACAAATAAATGTTTTTGCTCTGTGTGGAGCTTTATAAAGTCATTGACTGGACAAAGCTCTATACAGAGAGAAAGCTCGCCAGTCTAAAGCCTTTCTTATTGCCTATGCCTTTTCTTGCTTTAATGCCGGCATGACTTTGCATCCAACACTATGAATACAGACAACAAGAGCATTTCAACCCTCCATGGGAGTTACGTTCAGCTAATATCTCGCTTTTTAAAAACGTCCCCCAAGACGCTATCAGTTCTGGGAAAACGAATTTACTACACACACACACACACACACACACACACACACACAAGCAACACTTCCACCACATATTCCACCACCACACATCACCACACACTCGCCACACATCACCACACATACATGGGCAGAAGCACCAGTTTGGTCATCCACTTGTGTTAGTTTATTGGTGCCAATTAGAGGGATTCGCTCCTCTCTCCAACTTAACAGGAAGTTGGAGGAGGAGAAACAGGAGGAGGAGGAAGAGGAAGAAGAGGGGGAAGAGGGAAAAGAATGAAAAGAGTAGAGGTGGAAAAGACATTGAGGATGAAAAGGAAGAAGAGGATTAAAATGAGAGGAGAGCCAGGAGAGAGTAAGAGAAGAAAGAGATGACAGGGTGGTAAGAAAACATGAGGTAAAGTAAGGTAAATAGAGGAAGCTGGAGGAAATAAGGGACAAAAACAGTGAGAAAGATAGCGAGGGTAAAGTAAACTGCACTGACAACAGCCACAAAAGCAAAACACTACAAAAAAATCACAACAACTACAATAACAACAGCCGAGGGGAGGAGAAGGAGGCCACCCCTCACCCTGGCCTGACAGATACTTGCCAGGTGTTGACAGGTATCCCGGAGCAGCAAAACAGAGAGAGCACAGTAACAGACAGCTACTGGAGACCCACCCATAACAAGGTTCATTAGTCTAATTGCTAACCAGAAACTGTTTTAATAACTCTGAAACTGTTAATATGTGAAGGTGTCTTAGTTGGCCGAGTAACTGGATAGAGAAGTGGAAGAGAGGTAAGGAAGGAGAAGAGGAGTATATATCAGAGTGGGTTTGTGTAGGAGTGTGTGAATAAGGGCGCATATATAATATACATTATATATATATATATATATATATATATATATATATATATATATATATATATATATATATATATATATATATATATATATCGTGCCGAATAGGCAGAACTTGCGATCTTGGCTTAAATAGCAACGCTCATCTTGCCAAATAGGACAAGTGAAAATTTGTGTATGCAATAATTTGGCCAAAATCATTCTGAACCTAACGAAAAAAATATATTTCACTGTGTTTGTTTAGTATTAAAATATTGTAAACAAATCTAAAATATATTTAGTTAGGTTAGGGTAAAATAAATTGTTCTTGTTATAATAAGGTTAGGTAAGTTTTCTAAGATTCTTTTGATGCAAAATTATAAATTTTTACATTATCATTAATGAAAAAAATGTATCTTTAAACGTATAAGAGAAAATTTTAGGAAGGACTTAATTTTAAATGAGTTCTTGCTAATTGACCAGTTTTACATATTCGGCACGACATTATATATATATATATAAATATATATATATATATATATATATATATATATATATATATATATATATATATATATATATATATATATATATATATATATATATATATATATATATATATAGCATAACCTAAAAATTTGCCGCAAATCGTAATTGTGTCTCGGCTTTCCTATTTGTCAGATTCGACATGTGTGTGTGTGTGTGTGTGTGTGTGTGTGTGTGTGTGTGTGTGTGTAAAATTGTGAGTGACTTCATGCGCATGTGTGTATGTGCGTGATGTGGGTGGGCCGTTTGCCCTCCCATGCACTCCCACGTACCCCTCCCACACACCCCTCCTACACACCCCTCCCATGAACTCCCACGCACTCCCACGCACCCCTCCCACATACCCCTCCCAAACACTCCTTCACTTTCTTCTGAAAGCCCCATGACTTACGTCATGGGGCTCCTCGTTCAGGTAAACAAACCCATACTTACAAGAGCTTCCCCATTAATTACTGTATTGATCTGATGACAGGTAGCTGCATGTGTTACTAGGTGATATATGGGTTGGTGGTAGTGTTGGTGGTGGTGGTGGCGGTGGTGGTAGTGTTGGTGGCGGTGTTGGTAGTGTTGGTGGCGGTAGTGGTAGTGTTGGTGGTGGTGGTGGTGGTGGTGGTGGTGGTGGTGGTGGTGGTGGTGGTGGTAGTGGTGGTGGTGGTAGTGTTGGTGGCGGTGGTGGTGGTGGTGGCGGTGGTGGTAGTGTTGGTGGTGGTGGTGGTAGTGGTAGTGTTGGTGGTGGTGGTGGTGGTGGTGGTGGTGGTGGTAGTGTTGGTGGCGGTGGTGGTAGTGTTGGTGGCGGTGGTGGTAGTGTTGGTGGCGGTGGTGGTAGTATTGGTGGCGGTGGTGGTGGTAGTGGTGGTGGTAGTGGCAGTGGTGGTGGTGGCAGTGACAGTGGTGAAGGTGGTAGTGGCAGCGGTGGAGGTGGTAGTGGCAGTGGTGGAGGTGGTAGTGGTTGAGGTGGTAGTGGCAGTGGTTGAGGTGGTAGTGGCAGTGGTTGAGGTGGTAGTGGTGGAGGTGGTAGTGGCAGTGATGGAGGTGGTAGTGGTTGAGGTGGTAGTGGCAGTGGTGGAGGTGGTGGTGGTGCTGCTGCTGCTGCTGCCGCCGGTGGTGGTGGGGGTGGTGGTGAGGGTGGTCGTGGGGGTGGTGGTGAGGGTGGTCGTGGGGGTGGTGGTGGGGGTGGTGGTGGGGTTGTGGTGGTGGGGTTGTGGTGGTGGGGTTGTGGTGGTGGGGGTGCTGGTGGGGGTGGTGGTGGTGCTGCTATTGGTGCTCTTGGTAGTGGTGGTGGTACGGATGTAGAAGGGTATTGGAAGGTAGTAGTTGTAGTGGAGTTTGGATGGTGGTGGAGTTGGATAGTGGTGGTGATGGTAACGACAGTGGTGATTGTAACGACAGTGGTGATGGTAACGACAGTGATGATGGTAACGACAGTGGTGATGGTAACGACAGTGGTGATGGTAACGACAGTGGTGATGGTAACGACAGTGGTGATGGTAACGACAGTGGTGATGGTAACGACAGTGGTGATGGTAACGACAGTGGTGATGGTAACGACAGTGGTGATGGTAACGACAGTGGTGATGGTAACGACAGTGGTGATGGTAACGACAGTGGTGATGGTAACGACAGTGGTGATGGCAACGACAGTGGTGATGGTAACGACAGTGGTGATGGTAACGACAGTGGTGATGGCAACGACAGTGGTGATGGCAACGACAGTGGTGATGGATGATCTTTAGAGCCTTATTGTCCTGTTATATACAAGGGAAAATATAGTCCTTCCTTGTTACTCTTCCTGTTGTGTCCTCCCGTTGCTGGGAGGACTATGGCCTTACCGTTGCCGGGAGGACTATGGCCTTACCGTTATTGAGAGGACACAGTCAGCTCTGGAATCCTCATTGACACACACATGGGTGATAAACATTGAAGGAGGGATGATTGAATAACCAGACGTGTAAGGGTGATGGTGGCTGGTAGTGGGTGGTGATGGTGGCTGGTAGTGGGTGGTGATGGTGGCTGGTAGTGAGTGGTGATGGTGGCTGGTAGTGGTAGTGGGTGGTGATGATGGTTGTAGTGGTAGTGGGTGGTGATGGTGGTGGTTTTAGTGGTGGTTGTAATGGAAGTGGGTAGTGATGGTGGTCGTAGTGGTAGTGGGTGATGATGGTGGTCGTAGTGGTAGTGGGTGATGATGGTGGTCGTAGTGGTAGTGGGTGATGATGGTGGTTGTAGTGGTAGTGGGTGATGATGGTGGTTGTAGTGGTAGTGGGTGATGATGGTGGTTGTAGTGGTAGTGGGTGATGATGGTGGTTGTAGTGGTAGTGGGTGATGGTGGTTGTAGTGGTTGTGGGTGGTGATAGTGGGGAAACTGCGGTATAGCGGTCCTCATCTCAGTAGGAGTTGAACCTTGGCTCTCGGTCTTGCCTCTCGACTCTCAGTCGACTGCTGAGTCTGTTCCCTATTTCCCGTAGGATAGGAGATGCCTACCTTCTAATCAAGAGGTTAGGTGATACCTAACTTTCAATCAAGAGGTTGGGTGATACCAATTTTGATAAGTAAGACACATAAGCAACAGTTAGGTATCTTCAGTCGAGCACAGAAGAGTTATCAGAAGCACTAGAAATGTGAAGACGATGTAATCAGTCCATCTGGAACAATGTGAAGTGGAAGTAACTTCACATCGTTCCATGTGTCTTATCAACCTGTTGGTACTGTATACCATTTTCACATTCAGAATGTATTTTCTTCACGTAGGCTCTTGAGAGAAACATCGGAAAATCTTGAAGATTGAGACACTTATGCAGCATATGGGAATCTTTATTCAGGAAACGTTTCGCCACACAGTGGCTTCATCAGTCCAATACAAAGAGGAAGGCGTAAGGAGAGGAGGAGTATGAGGTAATCAGTCCCTCAGCCTGGAGTCGATGTGTTCAGTCCATCAATCTTGCTTGAAAATTCTTCACCGTCACAAAATCGGACTTTTAGTTAGCAACAATGGAATTATGGAAAGTGATCTGAGCAACAGTGACGCCTATCGCAACCCTAAAGATTGCGTCTAAGATGCAATAATTTTTATAATGTTTGGGTTACTTTAAAGCCTCCAGACTCAGTAAGGAATATTAATCCTCATAATGTCGGTGTTGTTGGAGTAACGCTACCTTATTATTATTAGAGTAGTAGTAGTACTACTAGTAGTAGCAGTAGTAGTAGTAGTAGTAGTAGTAGTAGTAGAAGTAGTAGTAGTAGCAGTAGTTAGTAGCAGTAGTTAGTAGTAGTAGTTAGTAGTAGTAGTAGTACCATTATATCAGTCACATTCACCGTTTTACTAAATTCTAAACATATTTATAAGAGCTTCAGCAAAGTGTGTAGTTCTCAGGCAAGGACCAAGTAAGGGCCAGGTAAAGGCTAGGTAAGAGCCAGGTCAAGGCCAGATATGAAGCAAGTGTAAGGCTATAGATGGGATAAGTGAAATCCACAAATATCACCGCTGAGAGGCAGGGATAAGTTTAATAAGAGACAAATGTAGTCCCTGTTCACAAAAATAAGAGCAGAGCAGAAATCAGCAACTAAAGACCAGTGTCACTTCTGTCAATCACTGGCAAGATCCTTGAGATGATCTCAAAACAAATGACAGTCTTTTTGACTACCACTCACTTTGTGATCGTCACTATGGGTTCAGGAAAGGTTACTCTGCTGATGATGTGTTGTTAAACCTCTCCACTAAGTGGCACCAGTCACTGGATGAATCCAAAGTCAGCTGTATGGTAGCACTGGACATTGCTGGTGCTTTCGACCAAGAGAGGCACCAGGGCCTCTTAGCAAAACTGCAAGCACTGGGAACTGCAGGCTCTACGCTGTCTCCTCAGTGATTACCTTCATGGTAGATCTTTAAGTGTAGTTCTCGATGAAACAGAATCAGTAAGACATCCTATTGGGGCAAGTATTCCACAAGGAAGTGTGCTGGGACCATTGTTATGGAATGTCTACTTCATGACCTTCTTCATCTCATCCCAGAATCCTATTCATATGCAGACGACTGCACTCGGACATTTACTTATCCAAGAGAAGAAATGCCAGCTGCCCTAAGCTACTTCACCAGCTAAGAAACCGATGGAAAGTAACTTTTGCATCTGAGAAAACACAAATCATGATGGTCTCTCGGCACTATGATGGTAATGCCGGAGCAGTAGTAAGAATGAATGGGGAGAGTGTTGGTACCTGGGGAAGACTTTGATATCCTTGGGGTGAAATTTGACTCCAAGCTGACCATGAGGAACAACGCTGTAAATCTTGCAAACAAGGCAGCCAGGAAGCTTACAGTACTTCGACGTCTCTCGCATCTGCTTGACAGTAGGGGTTGCAAGATTCTGTATGAGGCACAAGTACGCTCACACCTTGAGTATGCTCCACTTTCTTGATTTGCCTTCCCCCCATCTCATCTGCGACTGCTTGAGAGAGTAGAGAACAGAGCAAGACGTCTCATCTCTCGCCTGGACCCATCCTGGATAGATCTGTCATTTCAGAAGAGCCTTCAACACAGTAGGGATATGGGTGGCCTTACTGTTATGTACAAGGCCAATATTGTCAAAATACCACACTTGGATCCACTTCGAGGACAGCGAAAAGCAAACTTCTATAATACAAGACGGGCAGAAAGGAGCAACTTCACTCTGGCTGTAACCTTCTCCAGAACATCACTCCATCTGAGATCATTTATCCCCAGAATGACTAGTCTGGAATACGTTCGTACGGCATTATAATGTCAACGAAATAAAGTCAGTTAATCAAATGAAAATGCTGGCCCACAGATGGCTCCACTTTATCCTGTTCCCTACATGCATGTCTCATAACAAAAATGCTTTCAAATGAGCTAATGTTGGTAACAGCTCTTAGCTTGTCCATAAAGTTAGGAATCCATAACTTGTAAATAGCTTGTAAATAAAGTTAGGGATTCTTAACGTAACCTTGTCAAACCCTGTGTAAGAGAGAGCGAGGGAGAGAGAGAGAGAGAGAGAGAGAGAGAGAGAGAGAGAGAGAGAGAGAGAGAGAGAGAGAGAGAGAGAGAGAGAGAGAGAGAGACATTACAGGATGAGAAGGATAGTAAGGAAGAAACAGAAGATTGTATGGAAAGTTGTTGAAAGCACCTGAGCCAAAAGTGTTGTTGACAACAAAGTGGTCACTATTCTGTTTCTTGATAAGTCTCAACTATCCACGTGGTCACTGCTCCAGTTCCTGGAATGATCCAACCATCCACATCGTCACTTCTCCAATTGCCGTCAAGCAATGAGACTCAACTGAGCGAGCTCCGAACACGACACCCAGACCAGTTCAAAGGAAGCACTGCAGAATAAAACACGAGTGAACTCGGGACATTTTTACTTTAAAACGTTTCGAACCTCGAAACTTGAAGCGATCAAGGTCCAGGACCGAAGCCTTGTCATTAACTATGTCCTATGTAAGTTCAAACCCACGGCAAGCGAGTCTTAAAACTTTAAGGCCAGTGTGTTAACCACTGATTTGATGCGTTTACAATCGTCTTATTACGATTTCGTGCTTGCGAAGTAAATGCGTTCGTGTCCATTTCCCCTCCAGCTGTCGACTGCCATTTTCCATCTCACTACCGAATAAAAGAACACAAAAAACAAATGAATGCAGAACACCCAGATAAACGTAAATTAAACAGAGGCAGCGAACTCAAGAAACAAATTAAGGAGCCATGGAAAAACGTGAAGAAAAAGGGGCAGGAGGGAGAGAGGATGAAGATAGTAATAAGAGGGACAGCAATGTGAGGAAGATAATTGAAATAAGCGTAGACAGGAAGGTAAAAAAAATGAGGAACAATAATTGCCAGAGTGAAACCGAGCTGAGGAGAAATAAAGGAGGGAGCTGGGAAGGAAGATGGAATGAAAAACAGAGGTGAGGAAGAGGGAGGGAGAGGTAATAGAGATTAAGTAAGGTATCGTAGAATAAGCTAAATACTGAGAGGGAGAGGAGGAACACAAAGGTCAGAGGCAAGAGTCATGATGGAGCACCACACGAGCGAGGTAATATAAAATTAGAGATGGTTGCAAAAGTAGGAGGAAGAGGAGGACGTGAAAGGAGGAGGAATGAGAGGAGGAGGAGGAGGAGGAGAATGAATGTAGGTGAAGGAGTTGAGTTTGTTCCATGTCGAAAGAATAGGGGAAAGGCTGAAGAGGCGAGAGAACGAACTGGGAGGTAAGAAGCAAGGAAGGAAATGGGAAATAAATAATATTATTGATCGAAGAACTGATAGTAATAATAAATCAAAACACCAAATAATTGCCTCGACCTCTATATAGCTTCAACTTCACCCTCTATAGTCTGCTTATTGCATCAAACAGTCTATAGTTTGCTTTAAAATGAACGAGAGAGAGAGAGAGAGAGAGAGAGAGAGAGAGAGAGAGAGAGAGAGAGAGAGAGAGAGAGAGAGAGAGAGAGAGAGAGAGAGAGAGAGAGAGAGAGAGAGAGAAAGAGAGAGAGAGAGAGAGAGAGAGAGAGAGAGAGAGTAGAGAGAGGAGGATAAGAAAGAAGGTGATGGTGCAAAAGGTAAGGAGGAACACGGAAGATGGAACACACGAGGGGAGGTGAGCAGGAAGCCGTGAAGAAGAGAGGGAAGAAGGGGGAAATTAGAAAGAAGGGAGAGGGGAAAAAGTAAACAAAAAAAGGATGGAGACAGGAGTTAAGGAGAGAAGGAGGAAGGAGAGAGAGAGAGAGAGAGAGAGAGAGAGAGAGAGAGAGAGAGAGAGGAAGAATTAACTTTCACGCTCATGCGCGATCTCTCTCTCTCTCTCTCTCTCTCTCTCTCTCTCTCTCTCTCTCTCTCTCTCTCTCTCAAACTCATGCACACACTCTCACATCATCAGGAGCGACAGTGCCAAGGTAGAGCAGCCACGGCCACTAGAGCAAGCACCGGCACTGGCACTGGCTCGCGTGACAGGGTCGTCCAAGAGTGCCACCGTGACAACAATAACTTCACTGCACGGCAGTCGTTGAGCTCTGAAAAACAACCCCTGATTTTAGGTATCCAGAGCTATATTAGATCTCTCTATCAGGGTAATTTCCCTGAACACTTCCCCCTCCCCAGGGCCACCCCAAACTTTACCACATTTTCCCCGAATATATATATATATATATATATATATATATATATATATATATATATATATATATATATATATATATATATATATATATATATATGTCTTCAGAATAATTAAAGCTTGCGTTTTGGCAAATAGCAACGCTCTTGCCGAATAGAGAATGATAATTGTATGGAATAATTTCGCAAAAATCATTCTGATCCTAACGAAATAAGTATATCTTACTGTGTTTCTTTATTATTAAATTATTGTAAACTTATCCAAAATATATTTAGTTGGATTAGGCTAAATTAAATTGTGCTTGTTATAATAAGGTTAGATAAGTTTTCCAAGGCTCTCTAAACGTATAAGAGAAAATTTTAGGAAGATTTTAATTTTAAATGAATTCTTGCTAATTGACCAATTTTACCTATTCGGCAACACACACACACACATATATATATATATATATATATAGGGAAGTACCACCTCTATGGCTGGAATGGGGACCCTCATCCTCAGAGAAGACAATAAACGTACCTCAGAGAAAACTCAAGGTTCTCCCCGGAGCTGTTTGAATATTTTCTTCTCCTACCACCCCCTATATGTTTATTATTCTATGAACATTTGTTAATAAACAAAATACATTTCAGAAAAAAAAACATAAACATGAATACAATGGCACAATGTATCAAAGAATGATGAATTTCCTCCAGCTCCTCCGAGGCTGGACGTGAGCCAAGTATGCAGCAAGCATTTCCCCTCTGGATGCGACGCTGAGCTGGAACATGAAAGTGGCTGCCCTTGGGTCCCTGGTGGTGTCGATGAGTCTGGAACCCAATTCTTTAAGAGAGTGTGGCATTTTCCCCATGATCCCAGGTCTCCGATCCCACTGGGACAAATTGATACTGTTGGCTAATGTCCCTGTACTTGCGATCTTGTACTCCTCCCTGTCAGCAGCTCCTCCCTGTCGCCCCACTGAGACGGATATAGGTGTCAGCCAGTGTGGACACACAGTATAGTCCCATGCTAAGAGCTTGCCATTCTTCAAGGATAGATGGTGATCCCGTCAGGGACGGTTTGCTGGGTTGTGGGTATTGTTTGCTGCAAGTGATCGTGGCTCCCTCGGCAGGGCATCCAGCTGTAGCAAGGGTTCTCTTAATGATGTCGTTGACCTCGTTGTGTCTTGCATGCCAGCCCTTGGTTTTGGAACAGAAGACCATGTAGCCGTATTGGTCTGCTTGTAGCCGCCCCGAAATACACATATATTCTGTGTGAATTGGGGCAGCAGGAGAGAGCCACTGCAATACGGAGGTCTTAGGGTCGAGTCGCGTTCCCATTGCCGATATGGGAACTGTTTGGAGGAAGTCCCGGGTGAGGTGCACTCACAGCCTGGAGGAGGGCAATCTCCTATCTGATGTTGCAGCCCTGGAGCATGTTGTAAGCACCTTTTCAGCAATTGGGCTATCCCAGCTTGACTGTTTGTGAGCCAGTGCTGCACTAGGGTTTAGTGCTGGGACAGCAGAGTCTCCCGGATCGGTGATGGCACTGACATAGCTAGGGTCTTCTATTCCTGCTGAGTCACTGAGGGTGTCGGAAGAATTTGTCTTATTAACTCGTTTGATGCAATGGAAGGGAGGATAGGAAAGCTGGTAGAGCAATCTGGGAGGATCTGCGTACTCCTGCCCTCCAAGCCTGACCGGAAGTGAGGCTTGCAACCACTGTCCATCGTCAAGGGAAGATTCAATACACTCTCTAGCATGGCCTTCAGGAGAGAGTCATATTCCTTGAGTTTTGGACTGCTGAAGGCTGGGAGCATCTCAGAAAATAGATAAGTTTTGGCGTTGACAGGCACCTGGTGAGTAGGTAAAAGGCGTCGTGTGTGTCAATGTCTTTCATCCTGCTTTCCATCGTCCGGAGGTCTGACTTTTTCCTAGGACCAGATCGATGGCATTGGACCCAGAGGAGCACCGAGGAGAGTGCTATTGGCTGGATCAATGGCTCGTGCTCCTGGTAAAACAGTACTGATATTCTGATCAACTGTTGATTGGTAGAAACTATTTCACATTTGGTGGGGTTTAAAGAAAGGCCCAGGCTTTCTCCATGTCTTTAATTTTACTGATGTCCTCCAGGAGAGACTCTGTTGTGCCAGCCAGGGTACCGTCGTCCAGGAACCAGATATTGAGCTCGCTGGAGTGCCTCCGTGACTTCCTTGATGACCAAACAAAATAGAAAGGGGGCAGAGGGTCCCCTGTTGCACGCCCTCACACGAGTCAATTTCTGGTCCCCAAACAATAGTTTTGAAGTCACACTATAACACGATTCTATGAAGGGATAAAGGGAAGGAAGTTTCTATAAACTGCTTGGAGCACATCCCTTCTGACTGGAGTTGAAAGCATTGGCAAAGTCAATTTGACCAAGGCTTTTTCATGGAACATGTTTTGATATATACTCGTGCGTGGGCAGCTGCCTTACAGCCCTGTTGAACGCGAAACCGAGCTGAGTTGGTTTCAGCATTGCAGCAGCCTCTTGACTCACCCTTCTTACTGCAGCCTTGGCGACTGAGGCGCCGAAGGGTGTTACCCACTGCAATGGGCCTGATTCCCGCCATCCTTTTTGCGGAGGGCACACAATGAGGCACCAAAGAAAAAGGGTCTGATGGCCTCTGGGACACCGCCAGCCAGGCACAGGTTGGAAAAATTTGGTGAGTTCAGACAGCAGCCTCTCTGAAACCTCACCAAGAGTGCTGGATTGAGTATTTGTTTTAAGTGTTGAGGCCTTAAACCAGTGAAACCTCCTGCTGAACCCTGTGGAAATGACATAGCAGCTTTATACACATCAGCATCCTGTAAGGTTAGATGTTCTTCGCCTGCTGCAATGTCAGGGAGGTCAATGTTGGTACTGGGAGCCCTGGGTGGATGTTTGTCCTTCAGGCTTGTGCCGTGCTGACGTCCTTAGCGATGGTATCCTCACTGGTTATAAGTCTCAAAGCTCCAATAGTATTACCCTCT
>NC_091303.1:12292815-12300315 GCF_038502225.1 Cherax quadricarinatus | reverse complement strand
CTTTACACACATTCTCAAACTCATCCACTAACCTTTGTAATTTTTCTTTAGAATCTCCCATAAGCACAGTATCATCAGCAAAAAGTAACTGTGTCAATTCCCATTTTGAATTTGATTCCCCATAATTTAATCCCACCCCTCTCCCGAACACCCTAGCATTTACTTCTTTTACAACCCCATCTATAAATATATTAAACAACCATGGTGACATTACACATCCCTGTCTAAGACCTACTTTTACCGGGAAGTATTCTCCCTCTCTTCTACACACCCTAACCTGAGCCTCACTATCCTCATAAAAGCTCTTTACAGCATTTAGTAACTTACCACCTATTCCATATACTTGCAACATCTGCCACATTGCTCCTCTATCCACTCTATCATATGCCTTTTCTAAATCCATAAATGCAATAAAAACTTCCCTACCTTTATCTAAATACTGTTCACATATATGTTTCAATGTAAACACTTGATCTACACATCCCCTACCCACTCTGAAGCCTCCTTGCTCGTCCGCAATTCTACATTCTGTCTTACCTCTAATTCTTTCAATTATAACCCTACCGTATACTTTTCCTGGTATACTCAGTAAACTTATTCCTCTATAATTTTTACAATCTCTTTTGTCCCCTTTCCCTTTATATAAAGGGACTATACATGCTCTCCGCCAATCCCTAGGTACCTTCCCCTCTTTCATACATTTATTAAACAAAAGTACCAACCACTCCAACACTATATCCCCCCCTGCTTTTAACATTTCTGTCATGATCCCATCAGTTCCAGCTGCTTTACCCCCTTTCATTCTACGTAATGCCTCACGTACCTCCACCACACTTACATTCTGCTCTTCTTCACTCCTAAAAGATGGTATACCTCCCTGGCCAGTGCATGAAATTACCGCCTCCCTTTCTTCCTTAACATTTAAAAGTTCCTCAAAATATTCTCGCCATCTACCTAATACCTCCCTCTCCCCATCTACTAACTCCCCTACTCTGTTTTTAACTGACAAATCCATACTTTCCCTAGGCTTTCTTAACTTGTTTAACTCACTCCAAAATTTTTTCTTATTTTCATAAAAATTTCTTGACAGTGCCTCTCCCACTCTTTCATCTGCTCTCCTTTTGCACTCTCTCACCACTCTCTTCACCTTTCTTTTACTCTCCATATACTCTGCTCTTCTTATAACACTTCTGCTTTGTAAAAACCTCTCGTAAGCTACCTTTTTCTCTTTTATCACACCCTTTACTTCATCATTCCACCAATCACTCCTCTTTCCTCCTGCCCCCACCCTCCTATAACCACAAACTTCTGCCCCACATTCTAATACTGCATTTTTAAAACTATTCCAAACCTCTTCAACCCCCCCACTACTCATCTTTGCACTAGCCCACCTTTCTGCCAATAGTCGCTTATATCTCGCCCGAACTTCCTCCTCCCTTAGTTTATACACTTTCACCTCCCTCTTACTTGTTGTTGCCACCTTCCTCTTTTCCCATCTACCTCTTACTCTAACTGTAGCTACAACTAAATAATGATCCGATATATCAGTTGCCCCTCTATAAACATGTACATCCTGGAGCCTACCCATCAACCTTTTATCCACCAATACATAATCTAACAAACTACTTTCATTACGTGCTACATCATACCTTGTATATTTATTTATCCTCTTTTTCATAAAATATGTATTACTTATTACCAAATTTCTTTCTACACATAGCTCAATTAAAGGCTCCCTATTTACATTTACCCCTGGCACCCCAAAATTACCTACTACTCCCTCCATAACATTTTTACCCACTTTAGCATTGAAATCCCCAACCACCATTACTCTCACACTTGATTCAAAACTCCCCACGCATTCACTCAACATTTCCCAGAATCTCTCTCTCTCCTCTACACTTCTCTCTTCTCCAGGTGCATACACGCTTACTATAACCCACTTTTCACATCCAATCTTTATTTTACTCCACATAATCCTTGAATTTATACATTTGTAGTCCCTCTTTTCCTGCCATAGCTTATCCTTCAACATTATTGCTACTCCTTCTTTAGCTCTAACTCTATTTGAAACCCCTGACCTAATCCCATTTATTCCTCTCCATTGAAACTCTCCCACCCCCTTCAGCTTTGTTTCACTTAAAGCCAGGACATCCAGTTTCTTCTCATTCATAACATCCACAATCATCTCTTTCTTATCATTTGCACAACATCCACGCACATTCAGACTTCCCACTTTGACAATTTATATATATATATATATATATAAGAACATAAGAACATAAGAACGAAGGAACACTGCATCAGGCCTACTGGCCCATGCGAGGCAGGTCCAAGTCTCCTACCGGCTTAAGCCAATGCACCCAACCTAGTCAGGTCAGGTCACCTTGACTTAAGGGAGGAACACGGCAACCGACCTGGTAGCACAAGCTAATCAGGTCCAACTCACACCCACCCACATCCACTCTTGTATTTATCCAACCTGTTTTTAAAGCTACACAACGTTCTGGCCTCTATAACTGTACTTGGGAGTTTGTTCCACTCATCCACAACTCTATTACCAAACCAGTACTTTCCTATATCCTTCCTGAATCTGAATTTTTCTAACTTAAAACCATTGCTGCGAGTCCTGTCTAGGCTAGATATTTTCAGCACACTATTTACATCCCCTTTATTTATTCCTGTCTTCCATTTATACACCTCAATCATATCCCCCCTAATTCTACGTCTTTCTAGAGAGTGCAGATTCAGGGCCCTTAGTCTATCCTCATAGGGAAGGTTTCTGATACATGGGATCAACTTTGTCATCCTCCTTTGTACATTTTCCAGAGCATTTATATCCATTCTGTAATACGGTGACCAAAACTGTGCAGCATAATCTAAATGAGGCCTAACCAAGGATGTATAGAGTTGAAGAACAACCTGAGGACTCCTATTATTTATGCTTCTTGATATGAAGCCAAGGATTCTATTAGCTTTATTGCGAACACTTATGCACTGTTGTCTTGGTTTCAGATTACTGCTAACCAGAACTCCTAAATCTTTTTCGCAATCCGTAATATTAAGATCTACATTATTTAGTTTATATGTGGCACGGCTATTGTCCTGTCCAACATTTAGAACTTTGCATTTGTCTATATTAAACTGCATCTGCCACTTCTCCGACCACTGCATCAGTCTATTCAAATCTTCCTGGAGTGCTCTAATGTCCTCGTCAGAATGAATTCGACGGCCTATTTTGGTGTCATCGGCAAACTTGCTGATGTCGCTCTTTATGCCCTCATCTATGTCGTTTATGTATATTGTGAACAGCAGGGGGCCCAACACTGACCCCTGTGGAACACCGCTCGTGACGCTTCCCCACTCTGATTTTTCCCCATTTATACAAACTCTCTGCTGCCTATTTGTCAACCATGCCTCTATCCAGGAAAAAATTTCTCCTCCTATTCCATGTGCCTTAATTTTCCTCAATAGTCTCTGATGTGGGACCCTGTCAAAAGCCTTACTGAAGTCCATATACACAATATCATATTCATTACCATGATCTACCTCCTCAAATACCTTAGTAAAAAAAGTTAATAAATTCTTAAGGCAGGAACGCCCCTTTGTAAAACCATGCTGAGATTCGTTGATTAATTTATGCTTTTCAAGGTGGCTACGAACTGCCTCGGCAATTATTGATTCCATAAATTTTCCCACTATGGAGGTTAGGCTTATTGGTCTATAGTTCGAAGCTAAGGACCTGTCACCTGCTTTGAAAATAGTTATCATATTTGCCATTTTCCACTTATCTGGCACCATGCCAGTTTGTAGTGATATGTTGAAAAGATTAGCCAAAGGTTTGCTAAGCTCCTCTTTACATTCCTTTAGAACCCTTGCATACAGTTCATCAGGGCCTGGGGATTTGTTAGGTTTTAATTTATCTATTTGCCTAAGGACCATGTTACTTGTGACCCTAATCGTGCACAGTTTATAATCGTCCTGTTCCACATAATTTATCATTTCTGGAATATCGCTGGTATCCTCCTGTGTAAAAACTGAGAGGAAGTATGTGTTAAAACTTCTACACATTTCCTTATCACTGTCAGTGAGCTGACCCGAGGAACTTTTGAGTGGACCTATCTTGTCCCTGATCTTACTTCTGTATACCTGAAAGAATCCTTTTAGGTTAGTCTTCGAATCTCTTGCAACTTTAACCTCATAATCTCTTTTTGCTTTTCTAATTCCTTTTTTTATTTCTCTCTTTAACTGAATATATCGATTTCTTAATTGCCCCTCCCCTCTTTTGATTTGCCTATATATGCCTCTCTTTTGACCAATTAGATATTTTAATCTATTGTTCATCCATTTAGGATCATTTTTGTTTGATCTGATTTCCCTATTTGGAACATAATTTGACTGAGCAGCTAGAACTATGCCCTGGAAAGCGTCATATCGGCAACCATCACCACCTACCTGACCCTTAGTCAGGTCATTCCAGTTCAGCCCACCTAAGTAATTTTTCAGTCCTATGAAATCAGCCAAGCGGAAGTCAGGGACAGAGACTTGATTGCCATTATTAGGGGAATTCCATGATATATTAAAACTGAGTGATTTGTGATCACTTTCCCCAAGCTCATCATTAACCTCAAGATTATTAATTAGTGTTTCCCTACTGGCAAGAACCAAGTCAAGGAGGTTATTTCCCTTAGTTGGCTCTGTCACAAACTGTTTTAAAAAACAATCCTGGATCGTATCAAGAAAGTCACCTGACTCTAAATTTTCTGTCAAATTGCTCCAGTCAATCTGTCTAAAGTTGAAATCTCCCATTAGCACAACATTTTCGTATGTAGATGCCTTACGAATTTCGCCCCATAGAAGTTTACTGCACTCCCTATCAAGATTTGGGGCCCTGTAAATCACACCCAAAATTAGTTTTTCTCGGCCCTCGAGAAGCTGTAACCAAACAGATTCAGTGGCTGACGCTTCTATTTTAATATCTTGTCTAACACAACAATTTAAATTGTCTCTGACATACATCGCTACTCCACCACCTTTCCTGTTGACCCTGTCAGTGTGGAATAATTTATAGCCTTGTATGTGACATTCAGAGGGCATCTCTCTATCGTTCAGATTGAGCCAGGTCTCTGTTATAGCAATAATATCTATGTTTCCTGCACTTGCAATTAATCTTAGCTCATCTATCTTATTTCTTACACTCCTGCTATTAGTATAGTAAACCTTAAGGGAGCTAGTCCCTTGCTGCCCTCTGCTGTCCCCCTTTGTTTGCTGACCTGATCTATTGTTTTTATTTATAACTTCATGCTGAATACCTTTTATACATTTACTGTTTCCAACCCTAGTGTTGCAACCTGCTTGTTTCCCACACACACCCATACCTCTATCTTCCATCAGTTTAAAATCATAGGCATTTCACCAATGGCCTTCTCAATCGAGTCTGCAAGTGCTATCACCCCTGCCCCAGAGAGATGTACCCCATCCCTTGCATACATATCACGTTTGCCATAAAAGCTGTTCCAGTTGTCAATGAATGGGATTGCAAGTTCCTTGCAGTATCTGTCTAGCCAGCAATTTACACCAATTGCCCTAGACAACCATTCATTTCCTACTCCCCTTCTAGGCAAGATGCTACATATGATTGGGACCCCTCCCTTAGACTTAATGAAATCTATAGCTGACCTGTACTTATCTAGCAGCTCTTCTCTCCTACCCTTCCCAATATCATTTCCACCAGCACTGAGACAGATAATGGGCTTGTTCCCATTACCTGACATGATATTATCCAGCCTGTTGACAATGTCCCCAACACCAGCTCCAGGGAAGCACACTCTATCTCTCATCTTCTTATTCCTATTACAAAAAGCACGGTCAATATATCTTACCTGAGAGTCACCAACCACAAGAATGCGCTTACCTCCATTAGCAGGGGCAGTAGTACCCTTACCTTCACTGGCCACTGAAGTACATTCATCCTGAAGAACAGAGATGCGATTTCCTACCTTCAGATCTTCACTCTTAACTTTCCTTACTCTGATGCGCCTCCCATTACTGTGAACCACTCGCCACTTGTAGCAGGTGCTGTGTGTGTGTGTGTGTGTGTGTGTGTGTGTGTGTGTGTGTGTGTGTGTGTGTGTGTGTGTGTGTGTGTGTATATGTATATATATACGTATATATATATATATATATATATATATATATATATATATATATATATATATATATATATATATGTCGTGCCGAATATGTAAAACTGGTCAATTAGCAAGAACTCATCTAAAATTAAGTCCTTTCTGAAAATTTCTCTTATACATTTAAAGATATATTTTTTTCAATAATGTTAATGTAAAAAATTTTAATTTTGCACCAAAAGAATCTTAGAATACTTACCTAACCTTATTATAACAAGAACAATTTATTTTAGCCTAACCCAACTAAATATATTTTAAATACGTTTACAATAATTTAATACTAAACAAACATAATCAAATATATTTTTTTGGTTGGGTTCAGAATGATTTTGGCGAAATTATTGCATACACAAATTTTCACTTGTCCTATATGGCAAGATGAGCGTTGCTATTTAAGCCAAGATCGCAAGTTCAGCCTATTCGGCACGACACACACACACACACACATATATATATATATATATATATATATATATATATATATATATATATATATATATATATATATATATATATATATATATATAATATCTTATATTACGATATAATTACAATTATTTTAGATTTTTGCTGCTCATATATGGGGTATATATAAGATGCCTTTTTAAAAGAACTGGTTAAAATGTTGTATTATTATAATGGGTAGTGGAAAGCTTCAAGGAGAGGGTCACAAATGTGAATGTTTATCAGTCGAGACCCTGGTGACACACTGAGCCAAATTAGAGATCACACATCAAAATCTATGTCTTTATTTCCATTCTAATCATAGTAGTAGAGGAAGATAACTTTGCTTTAAACACACGGAGGGTGTTAGTCTGGTAAGTTATGGTCGGCTCGACTAGAGTCTTGCTGTTAGAATGTATCTGTGCCATCCATAAGAACAACCCATAGTGAAAATTACTCACGTATTTTCGGTAGTGAGAGGAGACCCTCTTCAGGGTAAACGTGTAACAGCAGGAAGAAAGAACTGGTATATGCAGGTAAGAACCACTGCAGGAGGCCTACCGGAAGGGAGATAGGCCTCAACTGACAATTACAAAGGCGTCAAACTTTTCATTGTCTGCTACCTTTCTCAAATTTTAGAATATCGGCAGACAGGGTAGACAAGCTCTTTCAAAATATTGAAAATGGGATGGGCCAGTAGGCCTACTGCAGCGCTACTCTATTCTTATGCTCGTGTTTCCACTAATATTAAGCAATTGTCTTATATTCCTCTTTTATACGCTGTTACACCCAAGTGAAATTAATTCTTAGAGTCTCTGCTGTTATGTATCGAAACATCACATTGCCATCTACACTTCGTTCAAAATAT
>NC_091303.1:12285315-12287815 GCF_038502225.1 Cherax quadricarinatus | reverse complement strand
GAAGCAGGCAGTCTCACAAGAGATCTATAGGGAGACAGACAGTTCGTTATTAAAAGACAGTCCGTGGAGGACACGCGGAGTATACGGGGCACTATGTACATGAAGGGGACTAGAAATTTCTCCATTTTCTCGCATTTTGTTTCGTTTTAATCGTAATTAAATGAAAAGAAATGGGGATAAAAATCCTCACTCAATACGGCAACGAATTTTAGCATCAAGACACGACTGCAACATCACGAATCAAGACAACCACAAGATCACGAAAGGACAATGCAGTAATTACATGTACAAAATAGGGGAAGATAATGCTTGAACTGCGAGGATATAAAGAAAAGAATAGAAAGAGACGTATAAGGAGGAAGAGGGAGACAGGGGAAGGAAGCCTCATCATTTCGTCAACACACGGAGACACTTCACCTTCTTGAATCTCACAAGTCAAGATTTGGTTCACAAGAGATGATGTGACTGTTGTCTCGCTATCTGCGGGGAGAAGGAAGAAGAAAAAAGGGGGGTAATATAAGATGGTAGAAGAGTGAGGGGGTTAAGGATGAAGGAAGAAGATGGAAGGGCTAAGATAAGGGAGAAGAGAGAATGGTTAATATAATAAGGGAGAAGAAGGAAAGGTTAAAATACGAAGGTAGAAGATATAAAGGGTTAAAATGTAAGGGAGAAGAGGGTAGGTTGAAGATAGGAAGCGAGACGGGGGAAGGGTTACAATAAAGAGAGGAAAGAGGGAAGGGTTATGATAAAGAGAGAGTAGAGGTAATGGTTAAAATAAGAAGGAAGAAGAGAGAAGGGTTAAGCCAAGAAGGAAGAAGAGGGAAAACACTAGCCTCGTCCTGGTCATGTAGTGTCTGGGGGAGAGGAGACAATCAGGTTCAATCCATGTAAAGGGACGACAGGTCCCATTTCTTAGATCAAGCGCCCCTCACCGACATCAAGGTAGCTCCTGTGAGAGCAAGTGTAGACACCATAAACTTAAATTTTACGAGTCCACTGAAAAGTGTTGAGAGGTGTTAGTAAAGAAAGTGTAAGTAAAGCAGATGTTAATAAAGCAAGTATTGGTAAAGCAAATGTTAAGAAAGCAAGTGTTAGGAAAGCAAGTGTTAGGAAAGCAAGTGTCAGTAAAGAAGCTGTTAGTAAAATATCTTCTACCGGAGAAGAAATGCAGGTTAGGAGATGGGAGGAGGGATTAATGGGGAGTAGAATCGACTTTGAGGAAAGGATTTATGGGGTTACGTCACCCATGCCGACTGTCTTCTTTCTCGCAAGACAATACACGTCATCCTCTCTCAACCTAAATCGTTAAAATCTTCTCTACGTCACTCGCGATCTTCTCCTTCTACGTAAGACATCACAGGATAGGAGAACATGGGGAAAAGAGATAGCAGAGGACTTTAAGTATCCACATCTGGGCTGTCTACCAGTTTTATCATACCTGTCAAATATAGCAACGGTGTTTGAGGAAATAATTGTAACAGAACACTAATACGTTTTCCTTATGTTCTTCTGTATATATTCCGCTAAATTCTTTTATTACAATGTATATGGAAGAAATCATTAAAATATGTATGACTAGGTACTGTTATTCAAAATAAATTCGTTTTAACTCAAGACGTCACGAGCGAATCCTCTTCAGTTACCTCTCGTAGGCAGGGTAATGTATTCACAGCTCCTGGACCCGCCTCTTCGTTGGTCGCTACTAAGTCCACTTTCTCCATGTTCCAAGAGCCTGATCACACCTCGTCTTAAAGCGATGTAGGGATCCTGCCTCCACTACATCACTCCCCAGATTGCTCCACTTCCTGACAACTCTCTGACTGAAGAAATGTGTGCGTGAGCATATGTTGTATGCGCGCCCACGTGCTCTCATCAGATGAGTGGGTCACAGGCTGAGCATCTCACATTAAGACTGATCATGTCTGGAACACGTTTAAGGCTGGTGACGTATTGTTTAGCCCAATTTCCCCATCTCATTACTCCTTATCCCCCCTCCTGTTTACATTCCCTTCCATAACTCTCCTTCCTTAACATCTCTCCCTCCTTCCCAAGAAACGTCTCTTTCTCTCCCCCTCTAACTTTTTCCTCCTCTTGGAATTTGAGAAAAGTTTAGCTATTCCCTCCTTTTTCCTCCTCATCCTGAAGGAGAGTGAGGGAGGAAAGGAAGGAAGGTGAAGAAAGATAGTAGAGGGGTGAAGGTAGAAAGAAGGAGAATGAAGGACCAAAGAACAAAAATATCTATTGACATATCTATTAACAGGCAGGATTATCATTCCACTAAAAAAGTTGCGTCTGTTGAATCCCAGGCAACAGTAACAGTAGAGCAAAAGCAAAAGCAGCATTAACAGCAACGTGAAAAACGGTAGCAACAGGAGAAACAGAAACCAACAGCAGCCCTTAAACTTGCCAAACTTTATTTTCTATTTCACACTCCTACAAGGCCTCTTCGTTTTTTTTCTCTCTCTCTCCGCGCTTGAAGTTTTTATCTGTCCCTCCCTGC
>NC_091303.1:12270315-12280315 GCF_038502225.1 Cherax quadricarinatus | reverse complement strand
AGGGGTCCAAATATTTCATTAACTTATATTCAGATTATTTATATATATATATATATATATATATATATATATATATATATATATATATATATATATATATATATATATATATATATATATATATATAATAAATAATTACAGGTTTAAAATTGATAACATGTTGCGCACTGTCATTTGCACTGATGTAACCTTGCAACGTATTGCATTAATGTGATGATCAATAGAGATGTCACATTTAATATTTTATTTCATACGACCTGTGGTTCACTGGACGGGGGGAAAAAAGGTATACTATCGTGTACCGACACTCCGGAGTGGAGGCAGCGACTGTAACGATACCGACAATGTGGACTAGAGGACGCTTGTGCATTCACTTAGGGCCTCTTAACTGGGTACGTTTAGATCCTGGTCACGCCTTAGCTGGATTCGTTTAGGTCCTGGTGAGACTGGGCTGGCAATGATTCCAGGACCCAAACGCATTCAGTAAACATATCCTAAATGTGTGTTTGTTTTTCATCCGGGTTAAGTTAAGTTTGGTTAATGTATCTTGAGCTACGTCAGGCTAGGTTGCACAAGTGAAAGTTAAATAAGAATCGCTTGATTGCTCATTTGAAAATTCTAAGTCTGAATGAGGATAGCTTTGGTTGCACAAGCAAAAGGTAGGACTGAACTATATTTCACGACGCGCTAAACCCCTGTGGTCATTCAAGGCAAGAAGCAGAAGTCCGCTTCTCCGACCGCTAACTATTGTCCACTTGCTGAGCTGTCAGGCTGTCAATGATCGGAAAAATAAGGATATAACTGAATAAGGACTGGTTTAGTGCACTATGTCAAACCGATCTGATATACCAGTGACTGGTCTAGAGCGTCTCTCTATCCTCGCAGCCCGGCCTAGGACTAGGTGTTGGTGTCTACTATCTGTTTAACCAGACAGTTGCTGTTGGCAGTCTTTTGGCCAATATGACCGTCACAGTCTTGTTGACCTGACATTTCGTAGTAGTGTTGGTTCAATTTTCTCTTGACTATATTTGTTTTGACAGTTTCTTTTTTTATTTCCTGATGTCTGCTGGTAGCAGACTGAAAACTTTTGGAACACGGATGTTGACGCAGTGTTCTCTTATTGTACCCATGGTATCCCTGCTTTTAACTAGGTATGTTTTATACTTCCTCCGATATTTCTCACTTTAGTACATTGTTTTGGTAGTGTGTAGATTTGAGATCAGGCCCTCAGATATATATTCCATGTATTTATTATCAGGGATATTCCTCTTCTTTACCCCAGAGTAAAGCTCAAGTAATGTCGGCAGTAAACGACTTCCATACCTTTCCAGCTCTGGTTTCTCTCCTGCTTCCAGGTTTCCGTGCCTTCTACCCAGGGGACTTTCATGCTTATTATAAATATTGTCCCCCAAAGGATAATACGAAGCCGTGACAAGTTTTTTTTTATCCATCTGTTAAAGGCGCCAGGACTGTAACCTGGGGTACCGAACTTTTTACTTTACTAAGGCCATATTTTCCTGTTTCACCGCTAGTCTTTGGATATCTATTTTTCTACTTTTCTTACCTTATCCACTGACCTTATTTTATGGTCAATGGATCTTGGATCTCTCTTGTCTAATGCTTTAGAGAAGTTAGTGTAGACAACATTCGCATTTTGATTTTTCCTTCAAGAACCTCCGTAATACAGTGGACCCCCACATAACGATCACCTCCCAATGCGACCAATTATGTAAGTGTATTTATGTAAGTGCGTTTGTACATGTATGTTTGGGGGTCTGAAATGGACTAATCTACTTCACAATATTCCTTATGGGAACAAATTCGGTCAGTACTGGCACCTGAACATACTTCTGGAATGAAAAAAATATCGTTAACCGGGGGTCCACTGTACTGTTACAATAATGTGATATGCAAATGTTTCCCTTAAAATTACTAACTTGGAGTCTTATCACAACCTTTCGAAGACTTTCATAATGTGTGACATTAGTGCTACTGTATTATATATTTTTTTTAAAGAGCGCTCTACTGCTGCTTTTTGCGCAGAGCAGCGATGTCTGCGCTTACTGAGGTCTCTGAGAGCTCTCCTAGATGTGAGCTCTTTCTCCATAGTAACAAACTAAGTGCTCGTACTAGGGGTATTTTTCTATCAATAGCCCCATGACACGTCCACACCCTTCATGTGTGTACATGTATTCTATTTCCTTTTCGAATTCTTGAGAGATTTGAGCTTATGATATATATATATATATATATATATATATATATATATATATATATGATTTGTAGATTGGTTAGAGGTAATAAAAAAAATGTCTGGACATTAACCTCTTGTCGTTTAGTAAATTGCTAAACGCTGCTTCGTGCTAGTCTTTTACGATTTCCCTTCTTTCTAAAGTTTTTTCATTATTATTTGGATTTTGCGTTTGTGTAAAATATTTAGGATTTTTTTTTCGGAATTTCCAGAATGACTTTGTTCCTTTCATGTCTCTTTCCGACAGGTATGAATATTTTAGTTACTGCTCTATATCGGAAATCTCTCTGTGTAGATTCGAGTTTCTTTGTTGTTTCATGTGCTCGCTCCTAAGCAATTCAGTAACCATTTTTCCTCCTCTTTCAATATTTGATCTCCCTTCTAGGCATTTGTATTTTCAGTGGAACAGTTTTAAACAGATTGTGTACACTTCTGTGTTCACGTTTTTCATGGTTAAGTGTGGATTGAAGTGTTCGAAACTGTCCCCCAGGAAATATCTGAGAGTTCATTTTTTTTATCCCTGTCAATTATCTGATTGTTATGTTTGCCGGACATCCCTTTATCCTGGCTATTTCTTAGATCCTCTACGTTTGGATTTTGTCTGTACTTTAATGAGGTTATGATTGGAGTTTGTATTTGAGATTATGTCTCTTGTTAGTTTCTCATTGTTCGTGAAAGCAAGTCTAGCAAGTTCTGTTGTCTGTTGGTTCACAGAAAATTTTCACAAAGAACTAATAGCTCTCTGGCTTGTGTCTGATGAGCTAATATGCTTTCGTATATTATTTTTGATATAATGTTGTTATTTATCATCTATTCAACACTTGGAAGGACAAAATCTCCATGGAGAATATTATATGGTTTATGAATTTGAAGGATTTCAAAGTCACTTTCTGTCTTCTTTATCTGTACCGTGAATTCCTCTTTGACTTATTTGTTCTCTCGTATTTATATTCATATTGCAATTTTTGCACCGAGATCTTACTCTGTGAAGCATCCCAAGTATGTATTTCTGGAGCGCTTCTGCGAGCAGACCGCTTTCATAGTTAATTTTCTTATTTTTGTTTTTGAACCAGGAAAGTTAGCATAAAGAAAGTAGGAGTTACCATTTCTAATGCTTTGATTGCAGAGCTTCTAATATGGCACTTGGTGTGCATGTCCCAGTCCCCTCCAGTTCTGACTGGACTGTTGGCTGCTGTAGGCTTGTGTCTGGTGTGTGAAAAGCTGGTTCGATGTGCTCCACGGCCGTGTATCTCTGTACCTCTTTGTTGACTTTCATTGTTTGTCCTTGTTCTGCCTTGAGATCGTCTCTCTGTCTAAAAAATTGTGGTTCACCATTCATTAATTTTCTCCATACAAGACTTCGTAGCACTATGTTCCTCTTAGGGGAAATATTGAGTATTTTAGGCCAAAACATTTTCTGAAATGTAGTTTTGATTAGTTCAATTAAGGTGAAAACGCCTGACATCTTAATGATAATTAGCTCATCTCAGGGTGAAAATATTTGCAATCGTTGTAAAAATGACACCGTCCCTATCGTAACACACTGGAACTCTTGCTGGAGTAAGGGAATTTACACACAGTAAGGAATGAATAAAGATTATTTGTACAAGAACACTGCTAGAGAGGTTCTCCCAACACCACGCTGGCACAGACAGCCGCACTCTACAAAGCTTAAATTACACAATACTGTGAGTGTAGCAACATGGAGGAAAGTGAGGACTCTAATTTCCGACCACAGATTAAAGGATGCTGGTGTCTCTCCATTGTAGCTGAATGTTCATTGATTGCGAAGAGAAAACCACACTGTCACCATGAGCACAGTGTTCACATTGTCACCGTGAGCACAGTGTATACTGTTCTAATATGAACCCAGTCTATGTAGGGTCGCCGTGAGTACAGTGTACAAAATGCCAGTCGTGAGCAGTGCCCACAGTGTCGTCATGAGCGCCGTACATACAGTGCCAGTCGACAAACGGCCAGTTCTAGGCACACACACATTCTGGTGTTGTCGGGACAGAGAGAAGGGAAGGAACAGTTAGCAGTGGTCCGGGGCGATTATACTGCTGCTGCCAGTCCAATTCAACAAGCTTTATGATACCAATTTTCCTCCGTGTGGGAGGGAAAGAAGGAAAGAAAGGGAGAGGGGAGGGTAGGGGCAGAAAGAGGGTAGAAAGTATTTGAGGGTAAGAAATGAAGAATACGAATCAAGAAATGGAGAGAAGGGGGCAGAAAGAGGGGAGAAAGTGTTTGACGGCGAGGATAGGAAGGGGAAGGCGAGGCAAAAGTGCTGTGAAGGGGAAGAAGTTAGGGAGTTATTATCAAGGGAGGGATATAACTAATAATGTGATGTAATTAAGGGAGAAAGTATATAAAAAAGAGATATAATGGAAGAAGAGATGCAGTTAAAGGGAAATTAATATAATTAAGAGAACGAATCTAATTAAAGGGAAGAGACATAGTTAATGTTAGAAGAAATGTAATTAAAAGAGTGAAAGAATATAATTAAAACGGACGGGGTATAGTTAACGAAGAAGACGCATATTTAAGGAATATAATGAAGGGAGAAGGCATGTAATTAATGAGGAAGTCAGATAAATATGGAAGAAGGGCTTCAATAAAGGAACAATTACTGAACAATATCAAATACTGAAACAACGTAATCCGGTTTATATTATTAAAAGATTTAAAACTACCTGATGTTAAAAGAAAAACAAAACAAGAAAAATCTCACACCGTCTGTAACACAAAATTTTCTTATTGACAGAAGGAAAACCTCTTAAAAGTGATCCTAGAGATTTGTGTTTTATATATATATATATATATATATATATATATATATATATATATATATATATATATATATATATATATATATAAATATTCTTAGATTGTATAACCCTCGCGTTCCATCCTCTCCCTTTTTTACACTGTGACTTTGTCTAATTTAATAGGTTAATATCCATGAAGAAAGTCACAATACAGTGGGTGAAACAATTTGCAGCTATATCTGAAATAATGATATATAATGGTACACAAGAATGATGGACAGATTACGTCGTCTTGACATCGTTACTGCCTCTTCCGTCTTCGACTGAAGGCGATACGTTTCGGAATAAAGATACGTAACTGTTGCATGTATGTTTTATTTACCAGCTTGTCGGTACTGTATATTTATATCATATTCACAATGATATCCAGTACCGATAAGTAGAGGAATGATGTGAATACGATACTTATCTGCTGCTTGTGAGTCTTACTCAGTTCACAAGTTACCCACAATGTGGAGAGACTACTTTGGACGTCGTTTCGGTCTGTCCTGGACGGAAACGTCTGAAGTTTCCTCTCCACTGCTATTATTACATTCATAAGGGGAACACTAAACCCATATGGGTCATACAGTACCTTGGGGAATGGAAGGCATTTAGGCTTAATTCAAGGAACTGGAGCAAAAGCCCCTCACCAACATCAAGGAACCATATTTGAGAGGATTCCTCTTCACTTGTAGTTTTTCATCCGTGAGTCTTTTCAGCTGCTTGAATATTTATATGTAAATCAGAACTATGATAATTGTCAATAATTTTCAATTCAATTAAAGTAACAATTCAGTGATGTTGAGTTTTTTCCGGTTTCTCCTCAGAACCAGAATGACGGAATAATTGATTGATTTTACGAGCATTTTATTGCTTTTGAAAACCATCGTAACACTTAGGAAGTTTTCGGCAGGCTAGACTATTACACATTCACATTACATATTACGTTTACGATATCCATAGGGGAATCAACTTAAGGCACACCGATGTGTAGTAATTACTGTTTCTTAAGTGGGTGTAAAACCTGGCTAAGAGTAGACTGGAAAATGTTTAACCAGTTACAGGTCACATTCTGGCAAAGAGCCGTGTCAGGAGACACGTGTTTCCTGACGAATAAACCAGCACTAGCACCAAAACCAGCACCAACATCACCGCCAGCACCATCATCAGCACCAACACCAGCTCCGGCAAGAGCACCAACACCAGCACCAACACCTACATCAGCACTCACGCTATATTTTTATATTTCATTTGGTATACGCCTCCGCCTCTCCTGCAGCTCTCCCAGCCAGGAGGAGACCCGCCTACACACGCAACTTTCACATTCCAATTTATATGCTTTCCTATTTTTTTGCGAGTGTTGCTCTTCTTACCTCGAGCGTATCCCTCGCCTTCCGGCGCCATCAGTGCCTCATTCAGTAGCCTCGCAGCGCTAGATTTGCATACTTTGTCCACTCAGAAACTCTCCTCGTAGTTACCAGCAGCACTGTTGGTCGCCCTCAACTTTAATCCCCTTTCCCGTCCCGGACTTACTGGTTCAGAGAACCAGTCTTGTGCTCAGGGATCTGCCAGAGCACCATTTGTACATTTTTTTTTTTAAATTTTATTTTAGAGGTTGGGTAGTACGCTTCTTACGATGGTATGACAGCTATCATGAACTGCATCATCATCATCATCATCATCATCATCATCATTCTACAGTTCGTTTTCCATATCTCAATGTACCGTCATGAAATTAATTCTTGTGTTAACTCCTTGACATTTACACAGCTTTGAAGCTCTTCCTCTTTCACCTCTCTCCCTCCCTCCGCCTCTCTTCACCCACCTCTTTATTTTCCCTCCCTCGCTTGCTTGCTTGCTCTCTCTCTCTCTCTCTCTCTCTCTCTCTCTCTCTCTCTCTCTCTCTCTCTCTCTCTCTCTCTCTCCCTGGTAGCTTGCACTCGCCATCAAGACAAAAGATATCTGATTAAAAAACAAAAGCCTTGACACAAAAATTCTGTAGGCATAATAAGTAGAACGAAAATATAACAAAGCATAAACGAGCAAAATAACCAGAAGGGTTCCACTTAAAATTTGCTGAAATTAACGAAAAATGAATAAGAGAACAGAACAATGCCACTGGATGTGCTTCAAGGATTAACACACTTGGAAAAAAATGTAGCAAGTCTCTGGAGTTATTTTTCCCTAAAACAACAAAGTTTTGGGAAAAAAAAATAAAAAATATGTCACCAGAGAGAGGTTATAAAGACGTCTGATATCGACAGTTTAAAAAAAATGCCCGAATCCGAAATCCCAAGCTTGCTAGGAGGCGCGAAGGCTTTAAATTAATATGGTGAACGGTACCGACAAGCTGGTGCAAACGACACTTGTGTAACACTTTAGTATCTAATAAACTTGGGTATCTTTATTGTGGAAGAGTTTCTCGATACCCAAATCTTGAACAAGTGTCTAACTCATCATCCTGTCGGTTCTCTGAACCATTTATTTACATCTTAAGAAATGAACACTTATCACCTCTTCGAAGCATAACAGATGAATATCTTAATAATAACCTCACCACTTCTGCTCTCTCAAGTATGAAAGTCTCCTCTTGTATATGAATGAAGAAACCTGCTGTGCAGGCGAAATATTCTGGCAATAAAGATACCTAAGTGTTGTACATGTGTCTCATTTATCAGGCCTAAAGACACAGACACAAGCTTTTATTTGGGACAATGTTCCGCTCTCTGTAGAGCCATATCAAGAGGGACAAGTTGTCAGACTAGAGGCTTCCTCTAAAACTAGCGTATTTATCTTCTTGTTGCTATTACACTATTTCCTCCACATAAACAGGCCAACAATAGTGAGGGGCAGAACACAGTTCCAGTATTATGTGAGCGGGTATGCAGTTATTAATTTTTTTTATTGAGGATGCTTTTCACCTACCAGTGGCATCTTCGGCTCAGTCTCCCGCTATATGAAGAAGTTCCTGTTTAAGTACCCGCCTATGCGTCTTTCTTGGTAATTAACACTTGCCAGTGTTAATCACCAAGTTTGACTTAGTTCTAACACCAGCACACGTGAGACGAACGAAACCAAACGTAATACAAGCACACTAGATGACACAAGTGAACCATTAACACAGGAAATAACAAATACTAGAAAAAAAAAAAAAGAGAAGCAGCGGCAAAGACAAAAAATAAATAATCTATTTCTGTTAATTAAGTGCGTCAGAGGGAGTGGGTAAAGGGGAGAGTCCTTTGTTAATTATACACCGTTACCTCTTCTGCTTTTGTACAACATTATCTCTAACGTCTCTTTTACACTATTGTCTCTTCTATTATTGTACTGCGTTATCTCTTGTTTTCGCACACCGTTATCTCCTGTGTTGGCTCCGCGGTAGCGTCTGTGGATCAAAATCGGTTCGTTGTGAGGCTGGTGGCGATACTGGTCATGTCTCCTTGTACCTCCCTATCTTTGTATTCCACTGATGACGCCTGCAGCGCAGGCGAAATTTTTCGTCAATATACCTTTTTTTTTTTTTTTTTTTTTGCACAGGTGTCCTACCCATCAACTTGCTGGGAATGGGTCTCATTAATAACATGATCCTCCTTACACCTGATGCCTCTGTTCTCCTAGTAGTAAGTTTCTGGGTGATACCCAAGTAAATGTAAGCCACAGTAGCTTTCATGGGTCGTTCTGGGTTACTGATTTTCCAGGTTGGTAGAGCCCAGGGAAGTAGCTTTTACTTTTCTGTTCACTGTCCCTGGGATAAACTTCCAGGTCACCTACTATCTGAGCTTCCCTGAAATTATCTCCCTCCTCTCTTTCCCTTTCTATTATTTTCTTTTCCTTGCTATCTGTCCGTCTCCGTTTCTATTCTCTCCTCTCTCTCTCTTTCTCTCTCGCTCGCTCTCTCTCATTTTCCTATTTCCCATTCTCTTTTTACAAAGTGCTTCCATCCTGGCCTACATCATTTCTCTCCCTTCTTTCTCCTCCCACTTTTCCTACCTTCCTCATATTCTTCCCCCTCGATCCCTTTCCCCAGCCCATATATTCCACACCTCTTCCTTCCCCACCCCCCCCCCATCTCAGCCCCTTCCTTCTCTTCCCGCCTGATCTCCCACCGCCGGCCAGAGAGCTGCGGAGAGTGTCGGCAACATTGATTGTCAATACGAGTTTAAACACTAGCGGAGCTGGCGGCGAGCTCTCCAGAGAGCTTTCATCACGCTTGCATCACGCCCGCATCACGCCCGCAGGATAATGGGGATGTTGTACCTTTCTTGACGAGGGATGAGGACGTACAGTGCTTGACGGAGGATGGGGACGCTGAACAGTACTTGACAGGGAAAAGGGATGTTATACATTTCTTGACAGGAGATAGTGACGTTCTACAGTGTTGGACGGGGGATAAGAACGTAATGCGGTGCTTGACAGGGGAGGGGATCGATGCACGTTGCTTGACAGAGGATAGTGGAGTTGTAGAGTGCTTAACGGATAATAAGGACGGTATACAGAGCTAAACGGGGGATGGGTATGATGTACGTTGCTTGACGGGGATATTGACGTTGTACAGTGCGTGATGGGGGATACGGACTTTCTGGAATAACGCTGGATAACATTCACCTGTAAGAACGTAAGAGAACATTCACCTGTAAGAACGCAAGAGAACATTCACCTGTAAGAACGCAAGAGAACATTCACCTGTAAGAACGCAAGAGAACATTCACCTGTAAGAACGCAAGAGAACATTCACCTGTAAGAACGCAAGAGAACATTCACCTGTAAGAACGCAAGAGAACATTCACCTGTAAGAACGCAAGAGAACATTCACCTGTAAGAACGTAAGAGAACATTCACCTGTAAGAACGCAAGAGAACATTCACCTGTAAGAACGCAAGAGAACATTCACCTGTAAGAACGCAAGAGAACATTCACCTGTAAGAACGCAAGAGAACAT
>NC_091303.1:12220315-12267815 GCF_038502225.1 Cherax quadricarinatus | reverse complement strand
TTTTTCCTGAGCGTCTTTGACACTTTTCTTCCCTGTGGGAAGTTGATGGTGATGAAATGGTGGTGGTGATGAGTGTGGTGGTGAGTGTGGTGGTGAGTGTAGTGATGATGAGTGTGGTGGTGAGTGTAGTGATGAGTGGTGGTGAGTGTGGTGGTGAGTGTGGTGGTGAGTGTGGTGGTGTGGTGGTGAGTGTGGTGGTGAGTGTGGTGGTGTGGTGGTGAGTGTGGTGGTGAGTGTGGTGGTGTGGTGGTGAGTGGTGGTGAGTGTGGTGGTGAGTGTGGTGGTGAGTGGTGGTGAGTGTGGTGGTGAGTGTGGTGGTGAGTGTGGTGGTGAGTGTGGTGGTGTGGTGGTGAGTGTGGTGGTGAGTGTGGTGGTGTGGTGGTGAGTGGTGGTGAGTGTGGTGGTGAGTGTGGTGGTGAGTGTGGTGGTGTGGTGGTGAGTGTGGTGGTGAGTGTGGTGGTGTGGTGGTGAGTGTGGTGGTGAGTGTGGTGGTGTGGTGGTGAGTGGTGGTGAGTGTGGTGGTGATGGTGGTGGTGGTGGAGGTGAGTGTGGTGGTGAGTGTGGTGGTGAGTGTGGTGGTGTGGTGGTGAGTGTTGTGGTGAGTGTGGTGGTGTGGTGGTGAGTGTGGTGGTGTGGTGGTGTGGTGGTGAGTGTGGTGGTGAGTGTGGTGGTGAGTGTGGTGAGTGTGGTGGTGAGTGTGGTGGTGTGGTGGTGATTGTGGTGGTGAGTGTGGTGGTGTGGTGGTGAGTGTGGTGGTGAGTGTGGTGGTGTGGTGGTGAGTGTGGTGGTGAGTGTGGTGGGGTGGTGGTGAGTGGTGGTGAGTGTGGTGGTGAGTGTGGTGGTGAGTGGTGGTGAGTGTGGTGGTGAGTGTGAGTGGTGAGTGTGTGAGTGTGGTGGTGAGTGTGGTGGTGAGTGTAGTGGTGAGTGTGGTGGTGAATGTGGTGGTGAGTGTGGTGGTGAGTGTAGTGATGATGAGTGTGGTGGTGAGTGTGGTGGTGAGTGTAGTGATGATGAGTGTGGTGGTGAGTGTAGTGATGATGAGTGTGGTGGTGAGTGTGGTGCTGAGTGTAGTGATGATGAGTGTGGTGGTGAGTGTGGTGGTGAGTGTGGTGGTGAGTGGGGTGGTGAGTGTGGTGGTGAGTGTGGTGGTGAGTGTGGTGGTGAGTGTGGTGGTGAGTGTGGTGGTGAGTGTAGTGGTGAGTGTAGTGGTGAGTGGTGGTGAGTTTGGTGGTGAGTGTGGTGGTGAGTGTAGTGGTGATGAGTGTGGTGGTGAGTGTGGTGGTGGGTGTGGTGGTAAGTGTGGTGGCGAGTGTGGTGGTAAGTGTGGTGGCAAGTGTGGTGGTAAGCGTGGTGGTGAGTGTGGTGGTGAGAGTGGTGGTGAGTGTGGTGGTGAGAGTGGTGGTGAGCGTGGTGGTGAGTGGTGGTGAGAGTGGTGGTGAGTGTGGTGGTGAGAGTGGTGGTGAGTGTGGTGGTGAGAGTGGTGGTGAGAGTGGTGGTGAGAGTGGTGGTGAGTGGTGGTGAGTGTGGTGGTGAGTGGTGGTAAGTGTGGTGGTGAGTGTGGTGGTGAGTGTGGTGGTGAGAGTGGTGGTGAGTGTGGTGGTGAGTGGTGGTGAGAGTGGTGGTGAGTGTGGTGGTGAGAGTGGTGGTGAGAGTGGTGGTGAGTGTGGTGGTGTGGTGGTGAGTGATGGTGAGAGTGGTGGTGAGAGTGGTGGTGAGAGTGGTGGTGAGAGTGGTGGTGAGAGTGGTGGTGAGAGTGGTGGTGAGAGTGGTGGTGAGTGTGGTGGTGAGAGTGGTGGTGAGAGTGGTGGTGAGAGTGGTGGCGAGAGTGGTGGTGAGAGTGATGGTGAGAGTGGTGGTGAGAGTGGTGGTGAGTGTGGTGGTGAGAGTGGTGGTGAGAGTGGTGGTGAGAGTGGTGGTGAGAGTGGTGGTGAGAGTGGTGGTGAGAGTGGTGGTGAGAGTGGTGGTGAGAGTGGTGGTGAGTGTGGTGGTGAGAGTGGTGGTGAGAGTGGTGGTGAGAGTGGTGGTGAGAGTGGTGGTGAGAGTGATGGTGAGAGTGGTGGTGAGAGTGGTGGTGAGAGTGGTGGTGAGAGTGGTGGTGAGTGTACTGGTGGAAGTGATGGTTGTAGTTGTGATAATGATGATGGTGGTTAAAGGGTAGGAACTAGGGAAGGCACTAAAGAAAGTAAAGTGGCTGGCAGGTTGATGGTTGACTATCACCAACCTGGTTGATGGTTGACCATCACCAACCTGGTTGATGGTTGACCATCACCAACCTGGTTGATGGTTGACCATCACCAACCTGGTTGATGGTTGACCATCACCAACCTGGTTGATGGTTGACCATCACCAACCTGGTTGATGGTTGACCATCACCAACCTGGTTGATGGTTGACCATCACCAACCTGGTTGATGGTTGACCATCACCAACGTGGTTGATGGTTGACCATCACCAACCTGGTTGATGGTTGACCATCACCAACCTGGTTGATGGTTGACCATCACCAACCTGGTTGATGGTTGACCATCACCAACCTGGCTGATGGTTGACCATCACCAACCTGGTTGATGGTTGACCATCACCAACCTGGTTGATGGTTGACCATCACCAACCTGGTTGATGGTTGACCATCACCAACCTGGCTGATGGTTGACCATCACCAACCTGGCTGATGGTTGACCATCACCAACCTGGCTGATGGTTGACCATCACCAACCTGGCTGATGGTTGACCATCACCAACCTGGCTGATGGTTGACCATCACCAACCTGGCTGATGGTTGACCATCACCAACCTGGCTGATGGCTGACCATCACCAACCTGGTTGATGGCTGACCATCACCAACCTGGTTGATGGCTGACCATCACCAACCTGGTTGATGGCTGACCATCACCAACCTGGTTGATGGCTGACAATCACCAACCTGGTTGATGGTTGACCATCACCATCCTGGTTGATGGTTGACCATCACCAACCTGGTTGATGGCTGACCATCACCAACCTGTTTGATGGCTGACCATCACCAACCTGTTTGATGGCTGACCATCACCAACCTGGTTGATGGCTGACAATCACCAACCTGGTTGATGGTTGACCATCACCCACCTGGTTGATGGTTGACCATCACCAACCTGGTTGATGGTTGACCATCACCAACCTAGGTGATGGTTGACCATCACCAACCTAGATGATTTTTGACCAACCTGGCTGATGGTTGACCATCACCATCCTGGGTGATGATTGCCATCACCATCCTGGTTGATGGTTGCCATCATCATCCTGGTTGATGGTTGCCATCAACAACCTGGATGATGGTTGACTGTCAACCTGCTGTTTCGAAGTATTAAATTACCGCTTCGACTTTTCAAGGAACTCTTATTCGGTTTACTCTAATGAAAATATGTTGGATCCTGATACAAATGGCTTAGATCCTGATATAATAGGTTTGGATATTTATACAGTGGGCTTGAATCATGATACAGTGGGCTTAGATCATGATACAGTGGGCTTAGATCATGATACAGTGGGCTTAGATCATGATACATTGGGCTTAGATCATGATACAGTGGGCTTAGATCATGACAGGTGATTTGGATCATGATACAAATGGTTTGGATCCTGATGCAGATGGCTTGGATCCTGATACAGGGAGCTAGGATCATGACGCAGGTAGCTTTGATCATGACACAGGTTGCTTGATTCTGATACAGGTGGCTTCGGTCCTGATACAGATAGCTTGGATCCCGATACACGTAGCTTGGATCATAACCCAAATGGCTCGGATCATGACACAGGTGGCTTAGATCCTGATACAGTGGGATTGGATCATGACACAGTGGGCCTGGATCCTGATACAGGTGGTTTGGATCCTGATACAGATGGCTTGGATTTTGATACAGTGGGCCTGGATACTGATACAGGTGTTTTGGAGCCTGATACAGAAGGCATGGATACTGATACAGGTATGCTTGAATACCGACACAGATGGCTTGGATCCTGATACAGTGGGCACAGCGTGTAACAACGGCCTTGTGGGTAGTTTCCGTGCTGGAGATGTTGATCCCTGGTTCGCCTGATGACCAGCATCCCGCCCTCGCAGGATTAACGCCCAGGCAATTTCCGTCTGTTGGAGAAGATTAAAACTGATGCCCGTGTGTGTGTGTGTGTGTGTGTATGTATGTGTGTGTGTGTGTGTGTGTGTGTGTGTGTGTGTGTGTGTGTGTGTGTGTGTGTGTGTGTGTGTGTGTGAACGTACGTTACTTGAGATTTTTTGCGGTAATGTCTTCTTATTTATTGGCTATTATTTTCGTTTACATTTTTGTTATTTCGGTAATTCATTTGCGGTTATGCTGATTTTTTTTTGTGATTGCCTATTTGCGTTTATTTTTTATTTTCTATGTCATTATCTATTTGTGATTATCTATTTCCGATTATTCTTGCTGCTTTGCCTTTTTTGTGATTAACTTTTGGGTAATTACTTTTGTTTTTACGTATTTATAATTATTTGTGTCTTACAATATATATATATATATATATATATATATATATATATATATATATATATATATATATATATATATATATTTATGGTAGTAGGCTTGTAGACAGCAACCATCCAGGGAGGTACTACCGTCCTGCCAAGTGGCTGTAAAACGAAAGTCTGTAATTGTTTTACATGATGGTAGGATTGCTGGTGTCTTTAGTCTGTCTCATAAACACGAAAGATTACAGGTACGTCTTGCTACTTCTACTTACACTTAGGTCACAATACACATGTACACGTTTATTTATACACAATCATCTGAGTTTTCTTTGATTTTATCTTAATAGTTCTTGTTCTTATTACTTTTCCTTTTATATCCATGGGGAAGTGGAATAAGAATCTTTCCTCCGTAAGCCATGCGTGTTGTAAAAGTCAACTAAAATGCTGGGAACAATGGGCTGGTAACCCCTTTTCCTGTAATGATTACTAAAAAGAATAAAAAGAAGACAATTCGCACAGTGATTATGTGTGAGTGAGGTGAGTGTTGAATGATGAAAGTAATTTCTTTTTTGGGGATTGTCTTTCTTTTTGGGTCACCCTGCCTAGGTGGGAGACGGCCAACTTGTTAATATATATATATAGGGTCCCCAGGACAGTTCTAGAGGTGGTACCTCCTTCTCTCTCTCTTTTTTTTTACACAGGGTTTGACAAGGTTAAGGATCCCTAACTTTATTGACAAGCTATTTACAGGTTAAGGATTCCTAACTTTATTGGCAAGCTAAGAGCTGTTACCTACATCAGCTCATTTGAAAGCATTTTTATTGTTATGAGACATACAAGTAGGGAACAGGATGAAGTTGGAGCCATCTGTGGGCCAGCATTTTCATTTGATCAACTGACTTTATTTCGTTGACATCATTATGCTGTACAAATGTCTTCCATACTCGAGTCATCCTGGGTATATATGATCTCAGCTGGAGTGATGTTCTGGAGAAGGGTACAGCCAGAGTGAAGTTGCTGCTTTCTGCCCGTCTTGTGGCATAAAAGCTTGTTTCGCGCTGTCATCGAATTGGATCCAAGTGTGGTACTTTGACAATATTGGCCTTGTACATAACAGTAAGGCCACCCACATCCCTCCTGTGTTGAAGGCTCTGCTGAAATGACAGATCTATCCAGGATGGGTCCAGGCGAGAGATGAGACGTCTTGCTCTGTTCTCTACTCTGTCAAGCAGTCGCAGATGAGAGGGGGGGGGCAGGCAAACCAAGAAAGTGGAGCATACTCAAGGTGTGAGCGTACTTGTGCCTCGTACAGAATCTTGCAACCCCTACTGTCAAGCAGATGCGAGATACGGCGAAGTGCTGTAAGCTTCCTGGCTGCCTTGTCTGCGCTCTCTCTCTCTCTCTCTCAATATATATATATATATATATATATATATATATATATATATATATATATATATACATATACATATATATACATATATATATATATATATATATATTGGCAGTTTGGAGGGATATGTTGTGTATCTTTATACGTATATGCTTCTAAACTGTTGTATTCTGAGCACCTCTGCAAAAGCAGTGATAATGTGTGAGTGTGGTGAAAGTGTTGAATGATGATGAAAGTATTTTCTTTTTTGGGATTTTTGGGGTCACCCTGCCTCGATGGAAGACGACCGACTTGTTGGGAAAAAAAAAATTATATATATATATATATATATATATATATATATATATATATATATATATATATATATATATATATATATATATATATATGTATGTATGTATATATATATATATATATATGTATATGTATATATGTATATATATATATATATTTATTTATTTATTTATTTTTCCTGTACTCGGGGGATTAATGAGGAAAGTTTTCACCTCCTTGAGTCTGTTTTTCAAGGATATTTTCACTCTTAACGTCAATGCAATTCACAGTCAGATGCTAAAACACTACAGCTGATAGCAACTTCGAACTTTGGGTGATAGTTACCTAAAACTTTCTGAGCGTAATTGCTGGCGACTTTTTTTTCCCCTCCTTTCGTATTTTTCGAAAGTTTTTTTTTTATTTTTTTAGTCTTTTTTTTATTGCTTTAGTTTCGTTACTATGTTTCTGCCTGGCTGTATGTTATGATCCTCTCTTCTAATTATTCTTCTTCTTTTGTTGCTCCATTTTTCTTCTCTTGATGCTTCGTTATTGTTTGTTCTTTTGATCTCTCTCTCTCTCTGTCTGTCTGTCTGTCTGTCAGCCTCTCTTTCTCCCTCTTCCTCTACCGCTTCCAGATTTCTTATATCTTCATATGTTATAATCGTCTCTCCTCCTCCTCGTTCTTGTCCCTCTATCTTAGTCTGTTTTCTTCTTCTGCCTCCTCTTGTTTTCGTACCGTCTTCCTCTCCCGTTTCACTCTCTCTCTTTTTTTTTGGATCACATGAGTCTCTCCTCCATCTTGTGTAAATTTTAAATCAAGAGGTAAGAGTTCCTGTTTCGTTCGAGGTAGCACTCGCTGATTATAGTTTAGATGACGCCAGACTATTATTGTTGGTAGCCGCACACACCAGTAGTGAGAAGAACCAAGTGCTCCACTACGGACTCTTAATCTGTAACTTTGAGTTCTAGAGCACAACTCTTTAAGAATAAAGAGTCACAATACCGTAACTGAAAGAATTCATCAAAAACCCGGTCCTTTCCTTTGTATATATGTTCTGGTCTTTGCTTCTTGTCACGCCTCAGTGTGATTTGACAGTGGTCATGGACGGGAAGAAACCATTCGTTCGTGGTTACAGTAATATATTGCTCGTGGAGGCTAGTGCACCAAACGGGGAGTAGAATGAAATTAGCTCAGGCAACCACACCACCGTATGTCCTCGGATCACGGTAAAACACCTAGCTCTGCTGGGTGCTTGATTATTGTAGGATTTGGTGGTCCTGTGGGTTAGAGCGTCATATGATTTTCGCCCACCATGAGGCGGGCCAAACCGACATGGGTTCGAGTCCTCGGCTAGTCTCAGTGTTGAAAAATAAATTATGTATATATATATATATATATATATATATATATATATATATATATATATATATATATATATATATATACATATATATATATATATATGTATACACATGTGTGTGTGTGTGTGTGTGTGTGTGTGTCGTGCCGAATAGGGAAAATTGGTCAGTTAGCAAGAATTCATTTAAAATTAGGTCCTTTCTAAAACTTTCTCTTATACCTTTAAAGATATTTTTTTCATTTATGTTAATGTAAAAATTAATAATTTTGTACTAAAATAACCTTAGAAAACTTACCTAACCTTATTATAACAAGCGCGATTTAATTTAACGTCATCCAATTAAATATATTTTAGATTAGCTTAAAATAATTTCGTTAGGTTCAGAATGATGTTTGCGAAATTATTGCGTACACAAAGTTTCGCTTGCCTTATTCGGCAAGAAGAGCGTTGTTATTTAAGCCAAAATCGCAAGTTTTACCTATTCGGCAGAACATATAATATATATATATATATATATATATATATATATATATATATATATATATATATATATATATATATATATATATTTTATTATTTTTTTTTATTATCACACTGGCCGATTCCCACCAAGGCAGGGTGGCCCGAAAAAGAAAAACTTTCACCATCATTCACTCCATCACTGTCTTGCCAGAAGGGTGCTTTACACTACAGTTTTTAAACTGCAACATTAACACCCCTCCTTCAGAGTGCAGGCACTGTACTTCCCATCTCCAGGACTCAAGTCCGGCCTGCCGGTTTCCCTGAATCCCTTCATAAATGTTACTTTGCTCACACTCCAACAGCACGTCAAGTATTAAAAACCATTTGTCTCCATTCACTCCTATCAAACACGCTCACGCATGCCTGCTGGAAGTCCAAGCCCCTCGCACACAAAACCTCCTTTACCCCCTCCCTCCAACCCTTCCTAGGCCTACCCCTACCCCGCCTTCCTTCCACTACAGACTGATACACTCTTGAAGTTATTCTGTTTCGCTCCATTCTCTCTACATGTCCGAACCACCTCAACAACCCTTCCTCAGCCCTCTGGACAACAGTTTTGGTAATCCCGCACCTCCTCCTAACTTCCAAACTACGAATTCTCTGCATTATATTCACACCACACATTGCCCTCAGACATGACATCTCCACTGCCTCCAGCCTTCTCCTCGCTGCAACATTCATCACCCATGCTTCACACCCATATAAGAGCGTTGGTAAAACTACACTCTCATACATTCCCCTCTTTGCCTCCAAGGACAAAGTTCTCTGTCTCCACAGACTCCTAAGTGCACCACTCACTCTTTTTCCCTCATCAATTCTATGATTCACCTCATCTTTCATAGACCCATCCGCTGACACGTCCACTCCCAAATATCTGAATACGTTCACCTCCTCCATACTCTCTCCCTCCAATCTGATATTCAATCTTTCATCACCTAATCTTTTTGTTATCCTCATAACCTTACTCTTTCCTGTATTCACCTTTAATTTTCTTCTTTTGCACACCCTACCAAATTCATCCACCAATCTCTGCAGCTTCTCTTCAGAATCTCCCAAGAGCACAGTGTCATCAGCAAAGAGCAGCTGTGACAACTCCCACCCTGTGTGTGATTCTTTATCTTTTAACTCCACGCCTCTTGCCAAGACCCTCGCATTTACTTCTCTTACAACCCCATCTATAAATATATTAAACAACCACGGTGACATCACACATCCTTGTCTAAGGCCTACTTTTACTGGGAAAAAATTTCCCTCTTTTCTACATACTCTAACTTGAGCCTCACTATCCTCGTAAAAACTCTTCACTGCTTTCAGTAACCTACCTCCTACACCATACACTTGCAACATCTGCCACATTGCCCCCCTATCCACCCTGTCATACGCCTTTTCCAAATCCATAAATGCCACAAAGACCTCTTTAGCCTTATCTAAATACTGTTCACTTATATGTTTCACTGTAAACACCTGGTCCACACACCCCCTACCTTTCCTAAAGCCTCCTTGTTCATCTGCTATCCTATTCTCCGTCTTACTCTTAATTCTTTCAATTATAACTCTACCATACACTTTACCAGGTACACTCAACAGACTTATCCCCCTATAATTTTTGCACTCTCTTTTATCCCCTTTGCCTTTATACAAAGGAACTATGCATGCTCTCTGCCAATCCCTAGGTACCTTACCCTCTTCCATACATTTATTAAATAATTGCACCAACCACTCCAAAACTATATCCCCACCTGCTTTTAACATTTCTATCTTTATCCCATCAATCCCGGCTGCCTTACCCCCTTTCATTTTACCTACTGCCTCACGAACTTCCCCCACACTCACAACTGGCTCTTCCTCTCTCCTACAAGATGTTATTCCTCCTTGCCCTATACACGAAATCACAGCTTCCCTATCTTCATCAACATTTAACAATTCCTCAAAATATTCCCTCCATCTTCCCAATACCTCTAACTCTCCATTTAATAACTCTCCTCTCCTATTTTTAACTGACAAATCCACTTGTTCTCTAGGCTTCCTTAACTTGTTAATCTCACTCCAAAACTTTTTCTTATTTTCAACAAAATTTGTTGATAACAGCTCACCCACTCTCTCATTTGCTCTCTTTTTACATTGCTTCACCACTCTCTTAACCTCTCTCTTTTTCTCCATATACTCTTCCCTCCTTGCATCACTTCTACTTTGTAAAAACTTCTCATATGCTAACTTTTTCTCCCTTACTACTCTCTTTACATCATCATTCCACCAATCGCTCCTCTTCCCTCCTGCACCCACTTTCCTGTAACCACAAACTTCTGCTGAACACTCTAACACTACATTTTTAAACCTACCCCATTCCTCTTCGACCCCATTGCCTATGCTCTCATTAGCCCATCTATCCTCCAATAGCTGTTTATATCTTACCCTAACTGCCTCCTCTTTTAGTTTATAAACCTTCACCTCTCTCTTCCCTGATGCTTCTATTCTCCTTGTATCCCATCTACCTTTTACTCTCAGTGTAGCTACAACTAGAAAGTGATCTGATATATCTGTGGCCCCTCGATAAACATGTACATCCTGAAGTCTACTCAACAGTCTTTTATCTACTAATACATAATCCAACAAACTACTGTCATTTCGCCCTACATCATATCGTGTATACTTATTTATCCTCTTTTTCTTAAAATATGTATTACCTATAACTAAACCCCTTTCTATACAAAGTTCAATCAAAGGGCTCCCATTATCATTTACACCTGGCACCCCAAACTTACCTACCACACCCTCTCTAAAAGTTTCTCCTACTTTAGCATTCAGGTCCCTTACCACAATTACTCTCTCACTTGGTTCAAAGGCTCCTATACATTCACTTAACATCTCCCAAAATCTCTCTCTCTCCTCTGCATTCCTCTCTTCTCCAGGTGCATACACGCTTATTATGACCCACTTCTCGCATCCAACCTTTACTTTAATCCACATAATTCTCGAATTTACACATTCATATTCTCTTTTCTCCTTCCATAACTGATCATTTAACATTACTGCTACCCCTTCCTTTGCTCTAACTCTCTCAGATACTCCAGATTTAATCCCATTTATTTCCCCCCACTGAAACTCTCCTACCCCCTTCAGCTTTGTTTCGCTTAGAGCCAGGACATCCAACTTCTTTTCATTCATAACATCAGCAATCATCTGTTTCTTGTCATCCGCACTACATCCACGCACATTTAAACAACCCAGTTTTATAAAGTTTTTCTTCTTCTCTTTTTTAGTAAATGTATACAGGAGAAGGGGTTACTAGCCCATTGCTCCCGGCATTTTAGTCGCTTCATACGACACGCATGGCTTACGGAGGAAAGATTCTTTTCCACTTCCCCATGGACAATAGAAGAAATAAAAAAGAACAAGAGCTATTTAGAATAAGGAGAAAAACCTAGATGTATGTATATATATATATGCATGTGCGTGTCTGTGAAGTGTGACCAAAGTGTAAGTAGGAGTAGCAAGATATCCCTGTTATCTAGTGTGTTTATGAGACAGAAAAAGAAAACCAGCAATCCTACCATCATGCAAAACAGTTACAGGTTTTTGTTTCACAGTCATCTGGCAGGACGGTAGTACTTCCCTGGGTGGTTGCTGTCTACCAACCTACTACCTATATATATATATATATATATATATATATATATATATATATATATATATATATATATATATATATATATATATATGCAGAACAACCACTGTCAAAGAACAGTGAAATTCCAAACACTTTCGGGACTTCTCGCATTATCAAGGAACTATGAAAACTATACATCAAAGAAAGGCATATACAGGGTCAAGACTACACCTCACTATCACATCCCACAACAAAGCAACACCTGACGCGTGAAGACACCAGACTCAAAAGAAGGAACACTGCAGCAGGCCTGTTGGCCCATACTAGGCAGGTCCTTCGTAATCAATCCCACTAACAAAATATTTTCCCAACCCTAGTACCTGCCTAGTATGAGCCAACAGGCCTGCTGCAGTGTTCCTCCTTTCTTATGAGTCGAGTTGTCACGCGTCAGGTGTTTCTTTGTTTTGGGACGTGATGGTGAGGTGTAGTCTTGACCCTTTACATGCCTTCCTTTGATGCATTGTTTTTACAGTTCCTTGATAATGTGAGACGTTACGAAAGTGCTTGGAATTTCACTATTCTTCCACAGTGGTTGTTTTGCATATTCTGATTTCACCTGTTTACTGTGATTTTATACATATATATTTATTTATTTTTTATTATCGCACTGGCCGATTCCCACCAAGGCAGGGTGGCCCGAAAAATAAAAACTTTCACCATCATTCACTCCATCACTGTCTTGCCAGAAGGGTGCTTTACACTACAGTTTTTAAACTGCAACATTAACACCCCTCCTTCAGAGTGCAGGCACTGTACTTCCCATCTCCAGGACTCAAGTCCGGCCTGCCGGTTTCCCTGAACCCCTTCATAAATGATACTTTGCTCACACTCCAACAGCACGTCAAGTATTAAAAACCATTTGTCTGCATTTACTCCTATCAAACACTCACGCATGCCTGCTGGAAGTCCAAGCCCCTCGCACACAAATCCTCCTTTACCCCCTCCCTCCAACCTTTCCTAGGCCGACCCCTACCCCGCCTTCCTTCCACTACAGACTAATACACTCTTGAAGTCACTCTGTTTCGCTCCATTCTCTGTACATGTCCGAACCACCTCAACAACCCTTCCTCAGCCCTCTGAACAACAGTTTTGGTAATCCCGCACCTCCTCCTAACTTCCAAACTACGAATTCTCTGCATTATATTCACACCACACATTGCCCTCAGACATGACATCTCCACTACCTCCAGCCTTCTCCTCGCTGCAACATTCATCACCCATGCTTCACACCCATATAAGAGCGTTGGTAAAACTATACTCTCATACATTCCCCTCTTTGCCTCCAAGGACAAAGTTCTTTGTCTCCACAGGCTCCTAAGTGCACCACTCACCCTTTTCCCCTCATCAATTCTATGATTCACCTCATCTTTCATAGACTCATCCGCTGACACGTCTACTCCCAAATATCTGAATACATTCACCTCCTCCATACTCTCTCCCTCCAATCTGATATCCAATCCTTCATCACCTAATCTTTTTGTTATCCTCATAACCTTACTCTTTCCTGTATTCACTTTTAATTTTCTACTTTTGCACACCCTACCAAATTCATCCACCAATCTCTGCAACTTCTCTACAGAATCTCCCAAGAGCACAGTGTCATCAGCAAAGAGCAACTGTGACAACTCCCACTTTATGTGTGATTCTTTATCTTTCAACTCCACGCCTCTTGCCAAGACCCTCGCATTTACTTCTCTTACAACCCCATCTATAAATATATTAAACAACCACGGTGACATCACACATCCTTGTCTAAGGCCTACTTTTACTGGGAAATAATTTCCCTCTTTCCTACATACTCTAACTTGAGCCTCATCCTCGTAAAAACTCTTCACTGCTTTCAGTAACCTACCTCCTACACCATACACTTGCAACATCTGCCACATTGCCCCCCTATCCACCCTGTCATACGCCTTTTCCAAATCTATAAATGCCACAAAGACCTGTTTAGCCTTATCTAAATACTGTTCACTTATATGTTTCACTGTAAACACCTGGTCCACACACCCCCTACCTCTCCTAAAGCCTCCTTGTTCATCTGCTATCCTATTCTCCGTCTTACTCTTAATTCTTTCAATAACAACTCTACCATACACTTTACAAGGTATACTCAACAGACTTATCCCCCTATAATTTTTACACTCTCTTTTGTCCCCTTTGCCTTTATACAAAGGAACTATGCATGCTCTCTGCCAATCCCTAGGTACCTTACCCTCTTCCATACATTTATTAAATAATTGCACCAACCACTCCAAAACTATATCCCCACCTGCTTTTAACATTTCTATCTTTATCCCATCAATCCCGGCTGCCTTACCCCCTCTCATTTTACCTACTGCCTCACGACTTCCCCCACACTCACAACTAATATATATATATATATATATATATATATATATATATATATATATATATATATATATATATATATATATATATATAATGTGTGTGTATGAGAGAGAGAGAGAGACAGACAGACAGAGATAGAAAGAAGGGGAACGACGTACGAAAAGTAGATGGTATTTCCGTTGGCACATGCAGGCATAAAAATAAATCACAAACGTCTATAACAAATCAAAAGATGGGATTTATGCGAGTGACAACGTACGCAAACACCATCGACTGATCTCTACGCACGCACGCATGCACACACACACACACACACACACACACACACACACACACACACACACACACACATGAACATGAACATAATAGTAATGCTGCAGGTAGGCCTACCGGTCTATGCTGGTAATGGCCTACTCAAACGTAACCTAAAACACTTACATACATATCCAATTTATTTTTAAAGTTCCGAAAATTGTCAGTTTGGATGACTCTACTCGGCAGTTTGTTCCACTGACCCAACACTTTATTGCCCAGTCACAAGTTTCCTACAACCACTTGCAAATCTAAGTTTCTCCAACTTTAATGCATTATTTCATCTTTTTTGCTGTCAAGTTATCCTTAGTAATCCAATAAGATCTACCTTATGTGTGTATGTCTATCGCTTGTGTGCTTCACCTTATGTCTATCGTTTGTGTGCTTCACCTTATGTATCGTTTGTATGCTTCACCTTATGTATGTCTATCGTTTGTATGCTTCACCTTATGTATGTCTATCGTTTGTGTGCTTCACCTTATGTATGTCTATCGTTTGTGTGCTTCACCTTATGTATGTCTATCGTTTATGTGCTTCACCTTATGTATGTCTATCGTTTGTATGCTTCACCTTATGTATGTCTATCGTTTGTGTGCTTCACCTTATGTATGTCTATCGTTTGTGTGCTTCACCTTATGTATGTCTATCGTTTGTGTGCTTCACCTTATGTATGTCTATCGTTTGTGTGCTTCACCTTATGTATGTCTATCGTTTGTATGCTTCACCTTATGTATGTCTATCGTTTGTGTGCTTCACCTTATGTATGTCTATCGTTTGTGTGCTTCACCTTATGTATGTCTATCGTTTGTGTGCTTCACCTTATGTATGTCTATCGTTTGTGTGCTTCACCTTATATATGTCTATCGCTTGTGTGCTTCACTCATATCTACTCCACTTTAAGTGCAGCTTCGTGGCTCTTAATCTATTTTCGTACGTTTAATTTTATTATTCCTGCTTGTTCTACAATGTATTTACATTCACACTTCACCTCAGAGACCAGAACTCTGCCGCATAACCCATATTAGTTCTCGAAACTGATATATATAACAGTAGAATTTCTTTTGGATTCCAGTTGCTTGTAATTTTTTATATAAATCCAGGCAGTCTTAGCATTTTTACGGACGCTGAGGCAAGGCTGTCTTAGATCCTTATTTCTAGCTGGAGTTAATAAAGAGTATTTATACGATATTTCGCCTAGATAGCAGGCTTCGTCAAGTCGGATTTGATAAAATCTGATGTTCAGGCTAAACGTCACCTAAATAAAGTTACCAATTGCTGCTCGAGTCTTCAATATCTAGAACTTGGGAGATTTGGTACGTAGAAATCTTGAAACAGTAAATGATGTGAGAATACCGTCTATTATTAAAACTCTACTTATCGCATCTTCCAACTTCTTTCTTCTCACACACACACACACACACACACACACACACACACACACACACACACACACACACACATAAAATAAACTCTACACTATACAAGAAATACGCAGTACATCCCCCGTCTCCTGAAGGAGGTCAGCCTCGCAGGGCTTCCTGAATATGATAAACCCAACAGAAGCCACTGAAGGTAATGATGCAATAAAAAGGAATAAAAGATCTTAATATTTCAGAATAAGACGCTATTCTTCTGGTTTATGTGATATGCTAGTAATTTAGGAGTCAGTTATATATTCACAGGAAGGATTTCTTCCTTTGGTGTAATTTAATATATATATATATATATATATATATATATATATATATATATATATATATATATATATATATATATATATATATATATGCAAAACAACCACTCTGAAAGAATAGAGAAATTCCTTGATAATGTGAGTAGTCACGAAAGCGCTTGGAATTTCTCTATTCTTTCAGAGTGGTTGTTTTGCATATTCTGAAATCACCTGTTTACTGTGATCTTATTGCATATATATATATATATATATATATATATATATATATATATATATATATATATATATATATATATACCTATTGGTAAAAAAGAATGAAAAGATGGGGTGGTAGGGGAAGTGGTATATTCAAACGGCTTCAGGAAGAAATCCAAATATTCTTCCTTGAAGCCTTTTTATCCACTTCTCCGAGGCTGTGGATCCCACAATTTACACCAGTGGTGGACCCCATCTATAATTTGTATATTATATATAGGGAGGTAGAGATGATAAGGTCAATCCATCTACCTCCTTCTTCAACGCTGATACACTGGTCACATCGTCTCTGCCTCTCTTCTGTTTCTATCGTCACCATGTTAGTTACCTCTGTATTCGACTGACGAAGCCGCTGTGGTGACGAAATGTTCCTAAAGATCCCTGAACTGTTGGACACGTATTTTACTTATCTATTAACACTTCCAAGAAAATAATTGCAGTACTATTACTACTATTACAACTAATAATAATAATAATAATAATAATAATAATAATAATAATAATAATAATAATAATAATATAATAATAATAATAATAATAATAATAATAATAATAATAATAGCAACAATAACTATTTTGTTAATGTAATATAATAAAAAAAATTCCATGTTAGTGAAAGGCTCTTGATCCAAGATATTAGAGCCACACTCGTTTTCCTCGAATCAATCTTAATTCCCTTCCATTTCGCAAGAGCTGTATGACCCTTCCGGGTTTAACACTTCATTATGATTACAATACTAAGTATATTCCATTTTATTTATTTTTTTTTGCTTTCTGATTTAATACTTATAAACAAAAACAAGGTAATTTAAAAATGCGGTTGTTTAATAATTTTTTTCATCCTCCGCCAGGGGGACCATAATGCATGAAGGGTTTAATAGTTTGGGTGAATAGAATTCTATTCAAATTCTATTCACCTAAAATATGAGTGGGAAATATTAGGCAGAATGTTGGTCAGGTGTGGCGTTGTGCTGGTCAGGTGTGGCGTTGTGCTGGTCAGGTGTGGCGTTGTGCTGGTCAGGTGTGGCGTGCAGTGTGTTGGTCAGGTGTAGGGTATCCTTGTGGTGTCCACGGAGTATCCCTAGAATATCCATGGAGTATCCCTGGGGTGTGTCTGGTGTGTCTCTGGAGTGTCCCTGGAGCATCCCTGAGGTGTCCCTGGAGCATCCCTGAGGTGTCCCAGGAGTACCCCTGGGGAGTCCCCGAAGTGTCTCTGGGGTGTCCCTGGAGTATCCCTGGAGTGTCCCTGGTGTATCCCTGGAGTATCCCTGTGGTGTTCCCATGGTGTCCCTGGGGTAGACGTCCCAGTTTTAGTTGCAATACTCTTCCATCCCACCATCATTCTTCTCCCCCCCCCCATGATCTTTTCCACTGCATATCCCGTATTTTCCGGCAATCACATCTTTCACTACTCCCCCCCCCCCATCACCCTCTGCATCATCTTCCTCCTCCTCCTCCTCCTCCTCCTCCTCCTCCTTCTCCTTCTCCTCCTTCTCCTCCTCCTACTACTACTACTACTATCCCTCGCATCACCCTTTCCACCATCCTCTAGTAACATCCCCTTGCACCACCCCGTTGCACCATTCCCTTGCACCATTCCCTTGCACCATCACCTTGCACCATTCCCTTGCACTGGGGTTTTGCATGTCGAGTTGGGCATGATTGATGGCCTCCCGCTGCCTGCAATAGGGTCAAAAAATATGGAAATTTGGGGACATAATTTTGAGATATCAATGAAAAAATTCACCAAGCGTATTTATCCCCTGCCGATAGTATATTATCTCTCGTGAATAGCATATACCGCTCTGGCGTGCTATATTCCTCTCCAAAGGGAAAATATCCCTCCTCTTGTGGTGGAAACACCTTCCTAATCTTATGGATCTTGTATACTGAGCGATGAATGTGTCTCGCTTGGAAGGATCCCTTGCACCTGGGGAGGATGTCGCTCATTTTGGGAGGATGCTTATCACATTTCGAAGGATATCTAATTATTGGGAAGGTGGATCTCTCTCTCTCTCTCTCTCTCTCTCTCTCTCTCTCTCTCTCTCTCTCTCTCTCTCTCTCTCATAACGGTACTACAACAAATATATCAGATTGATTATGTTATTGACTGTCATCACGACATATTAAGAGAGGCAAAAATAAAATAAGCGTAAGATAGATGATCACAGAATAGGCAAAACTCGGAGTGAGGCAATAAACACACCTAAACAAAGCTAAGAAAGTCACTCTCCTGGAATGAGATACTATAACCAAGCATGAAAGATTGTCGGTCCAGGCCCAACTAGTGAATCTGCCTGCGCCACCTTGCCCAAAGTAAGGTATTCCACCAGCAAGTGGCACACAGGTTGACCTGGCGTACTGTCGACAAGTGTGAAGACAGACACGCAAGTGTGAGGACAAAGACACATAAATGTGAGGACGAAGAAAAAAGTATTATAATAACGAAACAAAAATGAAAACAAGGGTATAAGTTACAGAACGTGATTTTATTAGGACAATGTTTTCCTCTATGGAAAACGACACTGATGTACAGCGCAGAACATTTATTAAATGGAACGTTTCGCAAGAGCGACTTCTTCAGTCCTGGGACTGAAGGACTGAAGTAGTGAAACGTTTCCATTAATCAATGTTCTGACCTGTACATAGGCTTCTTTATCAACATCGTGTCGGTATCAACGGTATCATTCACTTCCAGTTTCGCTCTGTGCAGAATGTCATCAAATAATGACGACTTGATGAATCTCCACACAGAGCGAAGCTTCATCCCGATAAAAACTGGTATTGCCACTTGTGTCTTTGTCTTCATAATCACCACACGATTATGAGAGCCTCTGGCATTTATTAGTAGAATTTTGTCAATGAACAGTCATGTAACGACGAGCTAAGTCGAGTGTGATCTTGCCTCATTCCTGCGAGCGTAGTCGCCATATATACTATTATTTAAGGATAGTACGACGGACGACGTCTTCCTGTTGCCGTCCGAAGTTTGATAGGGCCATCAGCAGTATGACAACAATGCTGGCCCCCAAAGGGAGGGAACCATCAACCGAAATACAATGGGATATTGCAGAATTGGTTCCTCTTTGGCCCTCTCGTTAAAAAGGAACACATAGACATGTGCCGAAATCCAACAAAAAGGCTTTATCACAGCCACGCCGTTTAATTAGAATGAACCATTTGAAAATCAACATCAAAGGAGGCGTGGAGTCGAAAGAATCCAGGGCATGAAGAACGCTTCAGGGATGGTTAAAAATAGTAAAATGAGATTTCCCCCCCCCCAGTGTTAAAAAAAGAATAACCCCTAGGACAAAGAGGTTGAAATAAAGTTCTAAGGTAAAGATGGATGTTGTTCCAGGAAGAACAGCGATTAATGTCGGGAGAGAGAGTCCCACACCCACTGCCTGCGACACACTTGAAATTTGCCAGGAAATCTGTAAAGCCACTGTGAAAGAAGGAGTCCTTTATAGATAACAGACATGTTACATTCTGAGGTGGCAGACTTTGTAGCAGCTTTCTTGGATTCTACCCAGCACACCAAGCAGTAGCGTTTTAGGATACTTTTCAGCACATCCCACAGCAGCGTGTTATGATGCTTCCCAACACACCACAGTAGCGTGCTGGGAAATGTCCAGCAACAAACACCCTCATTTAACTCCCAAGATGCCATTTTCGGAAAAGATATTGAACATACCTAAAGATGTCGATGAAAGGAACATCCAGAAGCTCATCTGCTTGAAATGAGAGTGGAAAAGGAGAGAGTTGTTATTGTTAACTACTGACAAAACAAATCAAAATACAAATGAAAGTGCTTGGAAAAAGTAATTTACACACTGTGACAATAAGTGTTCTGTGGCTTGGTTGGGAACGCACTCGATTCGCGCCATGGGTGGAAGGGTTGGGCATGTTCCCTTACACCTGCTGCTGTCCATGTTCACTAAGCAGTAATAGGTACCTGGGTTTTAGTCGACTGTTGTGGGTCTCATTCTGGGGGATGGTAGTATACTTTAGATAGGACTGGGCTTTGAAATGAGCTGTGGTAGGATATGTGTTAAAAAAAAAATAGCAACTTATCCGCAACCACTAGGAGGCTAGGAATATGTAAGGAGTCGAAATCCCATGAGAATCCATCGTCTTATCTTGCAAGACAATTGCCTCTCGACGGTTTTTGAACGTTCACCATAACGGCGCGGAAGATTACATCCATTTTAGTGTATCTATTTCGCAAGCGAAACTGCACGGCAACAGCCTAAAAAAAAACAAAGAACCAGAAGAGTACTAAGAGGAATACAACAGCGATAAAAGAAGGCGTATCATATTCGCAGCTTCCCCTGATAAGATCAAGAAGGCGACTAGACACCAGCATGCTCACTCGGAATCGGCCCAGAATCGTTCCTTATATGTTGGCCAAGAAGCATCAAGGAGCAAGTGTAGCTCATCCTAGCTTACCAGTAACCTAGGGCAAATCAATTAGAATAACGCAGATAAATCTGCTTGGAACCCTCGCTGGGAGGGGGTCCTACAGCTCATCCTGTTCCCCAAGCAGTAAACAGGTATCAAGTTGTTAATCGACTAGCTTTTAGCAGGTTGCATCCTGGGAGATGGTGTATCATGGCTGCGGCTTTAAAGGAAGATGAGAGAGGCTATCAGCTTTTAGACTGACAAGAAAAACTAAAATAAATCAGAGATTTATTTAAAAAATATCACATAATACTGATATCTATAATCAAAAGCTTGAATACTTCCATTAACATTTTTTGCCCAGTATATGACTCAGCAGAGGTGGAGTTACTAACACACTTGCATAACAATTATTATAATCACAACTAAAAGCTTAACCCACAACTGCAAACCAGTTATTTCCCTGGATATGATCCACAACAGTCTACAGTAGACTGACCCTCGGTAGAAGAGTAGAGGCAGCGGAAGTGTATGGAAATTTACATCTTTCTCCACGCCCGGGAACGAGCCCGGGACTTTCGGATCTAGTTATAAGAGGGAGGAAAAATGGGTAATAATTCTGCTCTAGAAGCGCCGTAGTCAGGGTCTGTATCCAGCTTGAAAGCAAAGCCCTGGCAAGTATAGTATGACAAAGACACTTAGAACAAGCCTTTATGTACATAACGTTTCGCTTAAAGGTGAGCGTAACGTTATCAAGACTGAGAGACTGAACACATTTTCAGGTAAAGAGGCTGGCCACCTCACATTACCTCCGCACGTCTTCCACTGTCTATTCCCTGTTGATAAAGTCACTGGAGGGCGAAACGTCTCCACAATAAAGACTCTTCTCTGTTTTGCAAACCATTAGCATAAAAAGGAGCCTTTTCAAGCCGTCTTCGACTTGAAAATACTCGCCTAACAATGAAACCCTAACTAATAAATAATTAGTTTGTTTTGAGTGTTTTTTTTTAATCTAACCTCTCGACTCGCGAGCGTTCACAATAAAAAAATACAGCTGTATTAATTCAAACAAAAACAAAGACACGAGGATAAACAAACATCTACTTGTTAACAAGTAAACTCGCCAATTTGTACATTCCAGAAATTCCAGACAATCCCGACGATGCAGCTTCTGGAGATTCCAGATATTTAGTCGAGACAATCAGGGGGAAAAAAAGGAATCAACTCTCATCTAAACTTGGCAAACTAACATTGATTGAAAGAAATCTTACTAACGCAAGTAAATGGCCCAAGTTCCGCGAGAGACAAAATGAACAATTAATTAGCGAAGTTCAGCTTTTTATCCTCCAAGAGCAGACAATTTTAGATTTTAAATAATATATATATATATATATATATATATATATATCTATATATATATATATATATATATATATATATATATATATATATATATATATATAAAGAAGCCACATTCAATCACACACATCCCAGGAAAGGCACTGCAATGGATCAAAGAATATTTGACAGGGAGGCAACAACGAGTCATGGTACGTGACGAGGTGTCAGAGTGGGCGCCTGTGACGAGCGGGGTTCCACAGGGGTCAGTCCTAGGACCTGTGCTGTTTTTTGGTATATGTGAATAACATAACGGAAGGGATAGACTAAGAAGCGTCCCTGAGGGGCACATCAGTCAGATAACTGCTGCAGCATACGGGCGTCTGGCAAACCTAAAAATAGCGTTCCGATACCTCAGTGAGGAATCGTTCAAGACTCTGTACACCATTTACGTCAGGCTCATATTGGAGTATGCAGCACCAATTTGGAATCCATATCTGGTCAAGCACGTCAAGAAATTAGAGAAAGTGCAAATGTTTGCAAAAAGACTAGTTCCAGAGCTAAGGGGATTGTCTTGCGAAGAAAGGTTAAGGGAAATCGGCCTGACGACACTGGAGAACAGGAGAGTCAGGGGAGACATGATAACGACATATAAAATACTGCGAGGAATTAACAAGGCGGACAAAGACAGGATGTTCCAGAGATGGGACACAAAAACAAAGGCTCACAATTGGAAGTTGAAGACTCCTGTGAGTCAAATGGATGTTAGGAAGTATTTCTTCAGTCACAGAGTTGTCAGGAAGCGGAATAGCCTAGAAAGTGACGTAGTGGAGGCAGGAAACATACATAGTTTAAAGACGAGGTTTGATAAAGCTCATGGAGCAGGGAGAAGACCTAGTAGCAATCAGTGAAGAGGCGGGGCCAAGAGCTATGACTCGACCCCTGCAACCACAAATTGCTGAGTACAAATAGGTGAGTGCACACATACACACAGACATACAGGTGTGTGTCCCTCGCGATCGGTGTATTCTTATTAAATATTTGTGAAGTTTTAAACCCCCGTGGGTCATTCAGCGACAAGTGTCGTGAGGCTCGACCCTCGTTCACCGGCCATGATACGGACACGTTACTCTCGCAGAAAGGCTTCGATCGGCAAAATAATATCGAGGGAACTTGGGAGTTTAATGTTTAGCCAGTGAGATCATGCCAAGTGACGTTTATTGAGAAATACATTAGGTTCTTGGGCGGCTGGAGTACTTGGAGGGGAGGGGTGATGCTGGTGTACGGTGGGGGTGATGCTGGTGTACGGTAGGGGTGATGCTGGTGTACGGTGGGGGTGATGCTGGTGTACGGTGGGGGTGATGCTGGAGTACGGTGGGGGTGATGGTGGTGTACGGTGGGGATGATGGTGGTGTACGGTGGGGGTGATGATGGTGTAAAGGGGTGGAATATGGTGTAGGTGGGTCTACCCCCGTGTAAAAGAGTTGAGGCCGCAGTGTACGAAGACAGAGGCTGCACGGAGGTGACTGCAAAAGGGTACAAGGAACTAAGTCTAGTGAACATCCTGGGTAATGTTTGTGGCAGAACTGTTATGGAAAGAGAGGTGGAAAAAACGAAACAAAGTAGTATTGTAGAAGAACATAGAGCATTTAGGAGATAGAGGTGTGTTGATCATATGTAAATCTTGATGCTTGTAAGTGAGCACCACCACTTCGATCTGGATAAGTTGTGTACGTTGAAACTTGTAAGTGAGAAATATTGAAATATGTGGGTTCAAGTATCTACCTTGAAGAACTTAAGTGAAAAGTATTTACAGCAGGTACGTAAAAATAACCCTTCGTTTCATTTAAAGATACGTAATTTTTTCCTCACTACTGTGTGTGTGTGTGTGTGTGTGTGTGTGTGTGTGTGTGTGTGTGTGTGTGTGTGTGTGTGTATGTGTGTGTGTGTGTACTCATTTGTGGTTGCAGAGGTCGAGTTACAGCTCCTGGCCCATCATCTACAGCTCCTGACCCCATGTGTGTGTATACACTTCACTTCACCTGACAACTAACAGTGGCTGCTCAGGACTGGAGTTATTCATTAAGGGCAGATGGTGCCGAGTGACATTAAACTATACCAAACTAATTTCCTGCCCAGCCTCGTCCTCTGCATATTTCAAGACAACAGTCAATTCTACTTTGTCTTCATTTTGTTGAAATACCAAATATTATTATTTTATCAGATTTTTTTTTGTGTGCATCTGGTTGAATATATATAATTCAAAAACAAATCAATAAAACTTGGTTGGATATGCAAAATATTCGTAAGCTTAAAAATATCAACAATATCATTATTTTCCTGATATTTTTATGCATACGGTTATTTTACATATTCAACCAATTTTTATTTATTTGTCTTTGAATGATATATATTCGACCGATTTTTATTTTGTTTTTGGAACACAGTATATTTTTAATTTTTCAGAAAAGTTCCTTAAGTCGAAGAAACTTAAAAATGGACGTGGCATTACCAAGTAATTTTGCTGAGAATAAGAAACAGCTTTGGAGATAACAAAGGTGAAAAACCCAAAGAAGCAAATGAACTTGTCTGTTAAGAGTGAAAATGGTGAGATGTTGGATAAGGTGGAGGTGGTACTAGAGAGATGGGTGGGGGGGGGAGGTATTAAAGAAATGGAGGGAGCATCCTGAGAAGCTGCTGAGTGCAGATGAGGCAATGAAGGCAGGAATTCCATGCACGGGGCAGGGAGGAATTGGATGCTTGAACGGAAGAGCCGGAAATGAGTAAAGCAGTGTGCAGGGGGGGAAAAGTGGAAAAGTAGCGACGATAGATGGCGTTAAGACTGAAGCGCAGAGAGCAGCCGAGGATAGTGTTAGACTGATCCGTGCATTATTTCAGTAAGTGAATAAAAGAAGGGAAGACTCCTGAGGACTGACAGAGATCACGTTCGGTTCCTGCGAATAATGAAAACTGGGACAAGAGTAAGAATTATTGGGAAATAAGTTTGTTGTATATCATATTTGGTTTTAATAACGTAAGTGTACAGAACTTTGATAAAGGAAAAGGAGCTCGTGCTGGAAATATACTAAATATATGGCAAGTTACTTAATGCTGAAAAAGAATTCTAAATGAATAACCGAGTATATAAAAGACAGTAGAAATGTTGAAGAATCTATATGAAATATACACAAATAACCCGCACATAGAAGAGAGGAGCTTACGACGACGTTTCGGTCTGACTTGGACCATTTACTAAGTCCAAGTCGGACCGAAACGTCCTCGTTTGTGCGGGTTATTTGTGTATCGTCCCAGTCACGGTATTGTGCCTTTTTGTTATATATATGAAATAAGTTATTTTATTATTGTTATTACATTCGAGGTGGAGCGCTAAACCCGTACGGATCATACAACGTCTGCGTGATTGGGAGGCATTCTGGCTCATCCTAAGAAAAGACAGCACAGGTCCAGTTCCTTAGATCAAGAGCCCCTCTCGTCGGTATCAAGGACCCTCCCATGAAGCGAATATAAATAGAGAAGTTTGCTCACTGACGGGTTTGAAAAAAAAATCTGAGGAACACAACAGAGTACATTGCTGCCTACGTTTCGGTATGAGGGCAAAACACTGCCTCCGAATATGACAGGGAGGAAGCTGGAGGCAGTAGAGATGCCTGGATTGACGTGTGTGGTGTGAATGTCATATACATTAGCTCAGAGGTACCCATACCACCGTGTCCTCGGATCACGGTAAAACACCTAGATCTGCTGGGTGCGTGAGTCTTGTAGGATTGAGTGGTCCAGTGGGTTAAAGCGTCATGTGATTTTCGCTCACCATGAGACGGGCCAAAACGACATGGGTTCGAATCCTCGGCTAGTCGCAATGTCTTATTAAATACCACTCGATCGTGGTCACAATATATGTGTGTGTGTGTGTGCGTGTGTATTATCGAAGAGCAACAATAGCGTGATGTTCATTAAATAAGTTAGGCAGGATTACACTACGCAACAAATTTTAGACTGGTTAAATTGCTTCGTTGATTTGGGTGGAAAAACAGGATTTACGTTACATGTTAATTCACGTGGTCTTCTGATGACCCCGTGAACCACAAGTGCTGCTGACTGTTGGACCTATGAACCATAGGTGCTGCTGACTGTTGAACCGATGAACCACAGGTGCTACTGACTGTTGGACCGATAAACCCAAGTGCTGCTGACTGTTGGACCGATAAACCACAGGGGCTGCTGACTGTTGGACCGATGAACCACAGGTGCTGCTGACTGTTGGACCGATGAACCACAGGTGCTGCTGACTGTTGAACCGATGACCTACAGGTGGTGCTGACTGTTGGACCGATGAACGACAAGTGCTGCTGACTGTTGGACCGATAAACCACAGGTGCTGCTGACTGTTGGACCGATGAACCACAGGTGCTGCTGACTGTTGGACCGATGAACCACAGGTGCTGCTGACTGTTGGACCGATGAACCACAGGTGCTGCTGACTGTTGGACCGATGAACCACAGGTGCTGCTGACTGTTGGACCGATGAGCCACAAGTGCTGCTGACTGTTGGACCGATGAACCACAAGTGCTGCTGACTGCTGGACGTACTTCTTGATTTTAAAGGTCAGGATGGACGTCTTGATTTTAAACCTCAGGATGGACATACTTCTGGCATTAGAAGTCAGGATGGATGTTTTTACTGATTTTAGAGGTAAGGACGAACGTACTTCCCGATTAACGATTTCCGGACGGTACATGAGCTATTTTACTAAGTCCGTCACAGTGGCGTCAATATATCGAGAGAAACATCAACCTGGCGAAGAGCTCCTCAGCAAGCATCGAACTTTCCACACGTTGTGTCGGTGATCGATGTGGCTCCCGGGAATTTTTAGATATCGGGGTCGAGGACTAAGATACCCATCAGGCTGGTGGAGCCCAGGGATTAAGTTCACCACAGAGGCCAAAACTCTGCAGCCAGCAAATGGGGTTCCCATCCTTGGGGCTCAGCGCCAGAGTTCCTCTACTCATTTTAACACATTATCTTCTGGTGTGGTGTTGAGGCTCTCCCTGTACCCTCCACACAGGTCTCCCGTCGTCTCCATTCTCCTCTTCTCCCCCGTCACCTGCATCATTCTCCTTTTCTACCCCTTTCTTCCCCTCCCCCCTCAGTCATCTTTCTCCCCTTCATACATCTTGGCCTTTCACCTTGAGAGATGGTAATTCTCAGGTAACAGTAACTCCAGCGCTGCTTTGAAGCTGCCGTAGTTAGTGAATCTTTAATGGAACACTTCGCGATATCCTCATTACCCTACCGAAGTCTCTCAGCTCAGGCTTGTCAGATTTCAGCACTATGTAACTCATCTTACGTGATGGAATATGACAACTAAAATATCTATAGAGTTTGTTTGCTTACGTACCTAACGAAAAAATATATTTCACTGTTTATTATTAAATTATTGTAAACTTGTTATAATAAGGCTAGACAAGTTAAATAAGAGTTGTAGCTAATTCATTAATTTTACAAATTCGCCACGACATATATGTTTTCTCGACGTAACAGTAGCCAGGGAGATTCATTATTGTATTGATGGGGAAGAGGTAAACCCGTAGAGGAATGAAAGACAAGGTCTTAGAAGCCTTCTTACCCAGGATGCGACCCACAGCGACCCACAGCAGCAGGAGGCAACTGACGCCTGGGTACCTGTATACTGGGGAACCTGTTTATGATTGTGCTTATTTACTAGGGTGCCTGTTTACTAGGGTACCTGTTTACCAGGGTGCCTGTTGACGAGGGTACATGTTTACTCGGGTATCTGTGTACTAGGAACCTTCTTCCTTCTCCCATCCCTTCTTACATTAGAAACTAAAAATCTTATTTCCCCTCCCAGTTTTTCTCTCTAATAGTAATATTTCCTAATTACTTTCATCCATCAATCTCTCTCGGACAAATTAATACCACTCCTATCCCCATCACCGGACATCTAACCCTGTTGCCAGCACCACTACCAATCCCATCACCAGCACTGTTGCCTCGCCACCATCTTCATCGTCAAAACCACTGCCAAAATAACCACAGCCGTCCCCACCACCACCCGAGAATCCATACAACAAAAATATCTGCTAATGACTCGTGTCAGAGATAACCAGTGAGGCCGGACCAGTTGTGACGGAGGTGGTAAGTGTATGGCCTCCTTAGGAGGTGCTGGATCACGGTGGTGAAACTTCCAGTGTTTCACCAAATGAGGGAAAAGATGAACTAACATGAAGCTCACCAAACAATGGAGAGGTAGGTAACTCGACCAGTTACTCTCGCTCACAGGAGAACACATCAACAAACGACCCTCTGGCAGAAGCCAAAGGAGCAGACCTTCCCTCGGTCTGCCACGACCAGCGAGACTTGGTAATTATATCCATCAGCCCAGATTTGTAAATTGGGGGATGGGAGGGGGAGTAGCAACGGAGGCTAATAGACGGAGGAGAGAGGGAGGGATGGAAGAAGGAGAGTGAGGCTAAGAGAAAGATAGACAAAATTAATTACAAAAACAGTTGATAGAGGTCTTATTGTCTACATCAGAGGTCTCCAAACTTTTCAATACGAGGGCCACATCATATATTTGACACATTTTCACTGGCCAAAGAAAAAAGTCAGTCACGAAATTCTGCTGCACTTCATGAAATTTTTCACAACATGGTAAATGAATCAAGTTAAAAACTTTCACCTGTCCTTCAAATAGCATCAATTTTGGCTAACGCCTTGACATGTGTGAACACATCACAATTCAAATTTGTTCCACCTTGCAAATTCAGATTCAAGTGATTCATATGGCTTGTCGCGTCTGGAGAAAATGTCAAATTCCAAAGCTAGTCAGCGTTTGATAAAAGTGGTTCGGGTCGATTCTTCTCTTTGAGAAATGAATCTATTTCCTAAGCCATCAAGCTGATGTAGTATAAGGCAAGTCCTGACTCATTCCTGATCAAACTCACTAAGACTTCGCTCTTCCTTCAAGCCTTCGCTTGAATATTATTTTTGACTTCCAACTGTAGTTCGTGTTACACCATCATCTGTGGACCTTACATCAGTACCTTAGAACAACACGAAGGTCTACTGGCCAGGTTGTTAGATGGACTGCCGCAATTCTTTTTCCCAAAAGGTCGAGTATCCGAGTTGAAAGTTTTTGTCTTCATCGAGTTTTTTTTTTTATTCCTGGTGTGGGTGTGTATGTGTGTGTGTGTGTGTGTGTGTGTGTGTGTGTGTGTGTGTGTGTGTGTGTGTGTGTGTGTTTATCAATACTTTGTCTCAGGAGATCAGAGAAGTTAAGATCTCAAGAGTGAGAGATTATTTAAGACCTCAAAACTGAGAGAATATTTAATTGGTAAATATTTATTTCTACCTTTCATAAGAAAACTTAAAAGAGTCTTCTTTGTTTTATCAAATTCAAGCTTCCCTCGACATCCACTTCTTTACATCTTCGCAACTCTCATTAAGATTATCTTGAAAATGCTGTATAACATCATTCTCAACTTCGTTTATGAAGGATTCTATTAAAATTTATAGTCAAGAATTTCTTTATTTCCGTTTCATTGCCTGTACAATAAAGCTTCATTTTAACGGGACAGAAAATGCAGTTATATGTATGTGAATGAGTGAATATGTTTGAACATATGTGAACATGTGTGAATATGTGTGAGTGAATAAGTGTGTTTGGATAGTGACATATTCTACGTGTACGAGAAATTGTGTGTTTACATACATATTAGAGGGACGAGAGGAAAATGAAATGCAACGAAAAGAAAAGCGGCAACAATTTGTTGCAGCTTTCATGGCGGGAGGAAATCAATTACCACACAAACACATATTTGTATACAATAAAACACAGCTATATAAATTAAAATAAAAAAAGTACCTGAAAACATTATGAAATATAAATATAAGTCTGAGACTTTCAATCAGTAACTTCAACTTGGTGAGCGAGTTAGGTGGGAGCTCGGTCTCGTCTAGCTGGCATACTGTTCCAGGATGTCTTAGTGGGTGTAATTACAGGACACAGTTTTCTGCGTGTCCCCTCCTGTAATTCCCCCCATCTGGACAGGTTCCTATCTGGCAAGGTCACTGGGGAGGGGCCAAAAACTGTGCTAACCTTAGGGAAGTGGGGAACCACTGACCTGGGAATATAGTGCAGAGCCTGGGGAAGTGAGGAAGGGAGTTCATCTGAGGGGACACAGATGGACTTCTGGAGACACGGAGCTAGGGAAAGCACCAAAAACTGGAAGTGGGGAGTGTGGAAGGGTTGACATCCGGGGGCCCACCTACGGAGATCTGGAAACATGAACAAGAAGATGGTAAGCAGAGAGAAGGCGATGGAAAGAAGGGCGTACCTTGGAAAAGTGGGAAAGGGAGAATACCTGAGGGGACACAGGTGGACTCCTGGACACATGGATCTGAGAGAACCCCATAGATGGTAGAGAGAGGGGAGGGGGACCCTAAAGACGAACCACTGGCCTCCACGTGGCAGGGTCTGGTAACTCAGAGGCTGACAGTGGTCGCATACTTTCATAATAATATTTTTTTCTGAAGCATGTTTTTTAGGTAGTTGGACGAGTCAGTATTAGAGGCAAACTCATAACACAACTTCAGAAGTAGATATGATAACGTTTAAGAGGCCAGAAATCTGTGATGCCCATCACAATAATCTAGAATGCAAGGTCAGGAGCTAAGTCTCGACACCTACTAAGAGGCGAGATAACAGGTGATGATGGAGCACTACCGAGATCAATACTAAGATATTGAGATAAATATGTGAAAAAAACCGAGCTAATCTTACTAGCCAAAGTGATTCTTGTAGCTAATAAACCCATTTTAAATTTTAATGCTGAAAAAAACTTTGGAAAGTGCCGTAGCAACTGGAGCATTTTATAAAAATTACGACAGAATAATAATTTCTGGATACTATTTTAGCGTTTATTTTATTTTATCGTTTGTAACAATACAAGAATGAAGCAAGTGAAGCTTGAGTGTCACCCTTTACTTCTGATACAGTTTATAACAGCTGGACGGTATAAAAAAAAGAATTGTATATTGCCTTTTTAACATAGCAGACAATGTATATGAACCGCCACAGGAATTTTCGGTTATCTGACCGATGCCTTCCTCTGGCTTACCTCTCCACCTCCTTAAAAACATAAAATTAGTTTCTTGTGTTTTGTAAATGGGGATAAGTGTAGAGGAGAGTGAGAGAAAGGGATCCTGGGAAACATGACTTTCAACATGGGAGACACTGTTGTATGATGCAAGGAATAAACAGTAATATAGAAGAACAGTTCATTAATATGCAACAACAGTACAGTAACATGCAAAAGCATAATAGTAACACATAAAGCAGTATAGTAAAACATGTGAATAGTTGAGCAACACTCACAAAAAGTACAGCAACACACAGAACATACATACTGAACAATCACATTTGGGAGGTTTACAAGTAACAAGAACATCGTTCTGTCACAGGCAACGATATCGCAGCCTGATTCTAGCAATCACAGATTCACATAATGTAACAGATGTTTTATGTTGAACATACACAGTTTTCTCACAAACGGCTCACAATATCTAATACTCTCAGATCTTAGAGTATCTGTGACTTCTTGCATATCACAGTCTATATACTGCAGCAGATAGGTTATAACAATTGTCAAAGATAATTAGGGCTGGCTCCAGTGAGGAAAGTGAGGTATTAAATAAATTAAAATGTATAAATAATACAGTTGATCAGTCTTTGTTAAATTTGGATCAGTAACCAGTCAGTGAATTATTTAAAAAAAATAGTGGAAACATAATGGAAACTGCAGTGACGATCCAGGAAGGTACCTCGTCATGTCTGTGAAGAATGAAACGAAAGTCAGTTAAGACATCATCGATGTCTTGTCTGGTTAACTGGCATCGATGATGTCTTGTCAACAAGACATCATCGATGTTCAACAAGACATTATCGATGTCTTGTTGAACATCTGTTTAGAGGTTACAGGACACGGAGGAGCACAAGAGCGAAGAAATACTACCGTAGGCCTACCGGCTCATATTTGGCGCTAAACCAACAAGGATCATACAGCTCTGCAACAATTCTCAAAAAGACAAAAAATTGTCCAGTCCTAGTCCCGAGTGACCCACAAGGATAATGGTTGCAGGGATCGAGTCTCAGCTCCTGGCCCTTGGTAGACAGTAGAACGGGAGAGGAGGAAGTAAAACATTGATGTAAATACTAACTTTCACTAAAACTATTATCAAATCGTCAGATTCACATAAAAGTGGAACCAGATAGTTTCCTTCACCGTTACGTTTTTTCCGTGTTGTACATTGCAACACTTTCTAATTTGTTCATCCGTGCTACACATGTAACACCTTGCTACACGCGATCAACATTGCTACACACTGGGACCAGCAGAAAACTACGATAAGCAACCGATAGCTCACAGCTAATCAAATCCTGCTCGTGTCTTGCTCGTGTTTTTCTCGTGTCTCGTTCGTGTCTCAATCGTGGAATCGAAATCTTAAAAGAAGGCTTTAGATTTCACGTTCATAAATATGTAACTGGACTGAGCTGCCTACAATAGATACCTTCGTGATTCTGAAGTATCTATAACTGTACCGTTAAGGATCGCAACAGTAGAATTATATCAGTTATCGTGCTCTCCATAATATCAACGCCGTGAGATACATGATAATTCCTCACGGAGAAAAATGTATACATGTATTAATACACACACTCGTATTTACACACGAGAATATATTCATACATGCATACTTACATATTTATACACATACGTACATATACACATGCATACGTTCACATTTATACACATTTATACATATATACACGTACGTACATATTTATACACATACACGCATTTATACACAAGCAATTATGCGAACTCACATATGCACATATATACATGCACACAAGCGCACAGGCGGGGCCAGGAGCTGTGAATCAACCCCTGCAATCACATGTAGATGAGTACATATACACACCCATAGATACGCCAAAGCATACGACGCATGTACCCGCATATACAAGCATGCATATACGCATATGCATACATATCGTTAAATTCTGCTACGCAAGAATTTAATAACCTTCCTGGACTATTTCTCATGTGTGTATTGAGGTAGAAGGGGCTGAGCTTGTGAGATACGAGACGTAACATTCTCAGATCGCGCAGCGACTGAAACACAAGCTATTACCAATTAGTCTTAGACTAATAGAGTTCGGTGTCTAACGGGGGAAAAAATATTCCCGCCTCTCCACATTGGCTAAAATTAAACTAAAGGGAGAATAATTAATTATCTCTTCCTCGATTAAGCCTTCCCTTCCCCCTCCCTCCCTCCCTCCCTCTCTCCTTTCACCCTTTCCCTCCTTTCGTATCTCCTCTATCCTGAATATCCATTTTTAAGTACTCGGTTAAAAAATTATACGGGAATATGCAGCGGGATGTGTATTTGGGAGTCATACATTGAACACACTCCGCCCAGGTTATAAAAAGTACATTAAACATCTAGATAATTGGTCCGCACCCAAAATATGACTCAAAGTCTTTTTTTTTTTTTTACACCCCATCATTCCTTTCTTTCTTTTTTCCTTCCTTCCTTCCACTCCCAGTGTTTCATTGGCAGCTTCGTTGTGGCACCTGAGACGAGTTTGTGTTGTGAAGAAAAGCTTCAAGGTATTGTGTGTTGCTGGTCCAGTGTGATGCTGCTGTTGTGTTAAATTGATCCTCCCTCTCCCTCTTTCTCTCTCTCTCTCTCTCCCCTTTTCCCCTTTTCCTCCTCCTTCTCCTCCTCAAAACCAGCATAATACTGCCACCTTCGTCTTCCCATGTGTTCTGCTGGAATATTTATCCAGCCCCCTTGCCCGACCTGCTCTCTTCATATCACTCATCTCCCTTATCACATTTTTCCTCTTCCTCCTCTCTCCGCCTTTTCCTCCTTCCCCTGACTTTATTAGAGTTCGTGGGACACACCTGCCCCTTTCGGCCTTTGTGCCCTGTGCCTCTTCTCCTTACTTAACTTCTGCTTTGCCTTTTCTTTCACGAAGTAAAAGCACTCTCTCTCTCTCTCTCTCTCTCTCTCTCTCTCTCTCTCTCTCTCTCTCTCCCCATTAAGTTTATGGCTATTAATTCACAATATTTTTATTTGATGTACTTTAATTCCTTTTTGCAATTCTCTTTTCGCTTTTCAATAATTCATCATTATTATGGAGTGCTTTCCTGGTTATTATTCTTTGTTGATTTTATTCCTGAAAATTTCGCTTTAATTAGGGCAAATCAGACGAAGATCAACTACTGTACTTGTTTGATGTTTGTTTGGTTGTGTGTACGTATGTCGATCTGTGTGTGCATATATTTGTATGTGTGTCTGTGGAAGTATATGTTTTTGCCTGTGTATGTACGTGTTACTGTGGTTATTCGTGTCTGTATATCTGTTTATGTAACTGAGTGTATGTATGTTTGCATGTATGCATGCATGCATAGAGTGTATGCATGCATTACTAGTAAATGAGTAATAGGAATATCAAAGCTTATTCCTTGGGTATCATTGAAAATGGGTTGGGCATATATTTTTGTTAGTGGATTTAGTTTTAAGAAATACCTGCCTGGTATGGTCCAATAGGCTTGCTGCAGTGTTTCTCCTTTCTCATGTTCTTATGTATTCATCCCCCCACGTTTCTTAATACGTCTCTTCTACCCTCTTCATTGATACTCCTCAATCTCACTTCCTTTACTGCCTCCTGTTCCATCCCCGCCTCCTCTTACTTCCCCAATTTCGCTTCTTTCACACCTCATTTACCTTAGCCTCCCTCCCTCCCTCCCTCCCTCCATTCTCTTTCCTAGCCTAGCCCCTGGCCGTGGCGTGTCTGAGGGGAGGCGGGTGGGGGAGGGTAGGGGGGAGGGGTCAGACACGCAGGGTCCTGGCGTCCGACAAATGCCTGACGTTACAGCGGTGACCGTGAAGGATGAGGCGCTACCTTACTGGGGTCACTTCCTTGGTCGGTCTCTTGATGACCTCGCCATCCATCGTCCATCTCTTCACTCACCGCTCTAGCCTTCACCCACCTGCCCTATCCTTCTCTGACCTCTGTTACTTTCTTTCAATTGTTTTCTTCCTATTGTATAGTCTCTCTCCTCCGTCTTCTGTGTCCCTCTCTCACCTCTGATCCTCTCTGGTCGTCGCTTTTAATCCTTTCCCCCTCCCCCCTCTATTATATATTCTCTTTCCTTCGTCTTCTGTATCGTATCATCTTGAATTTTTGCCACTTTCTCTCTCTCTCTCTCTCTCTCTCTCTCTTTCCCCAGCCTTCCACTATTCTAGCTCTCTCGCTTTTCAATATGCCTTTCAATTCCCTTATTCTCCCTAGATCATCCTAACAGGTAGAAAATCCCAAGTAACAGTGGCTCCAGCTACAGCTGGAACGAAACGTTAATAGCCGAAACGCATAATGTAGTACTTGGCGATATCCTCATCACCCTACTGAAGTCTTCGAGCTAAGGCTGACAGACTTCATTACTTGATGTATGCAATCCATCCTGTGTGATGAGGTATAGCAGGGAAATATAGTTAGATTTTGTTCCCACGGTGCAACAATCAGGGAGAATAGGGCAGTAATACATTGTTGATGTCCCCTATTTTGTTAATTAAACAGATGTTTCTCACACGTTCCTCTTCTCCCTTTCCCGTTCCACCTTTTCCCTCCCTATTTTGCTGCTTGTCTCGATGGTAAGCCTCTGAAATTTGTTTTAAAACTTCTCTTCATTTTCAGTAAGGGAGAACACTGTGGAGGTGAACCTCACAATACACTGCGCTAATCCTCACGACTGCTCAAATATCTGTAGCTACAGAATTACTTTTAATTGTGCCTTTGAGTGAGAAATCACGAAAGTACTAAAAATGAATGATCTTTCAGTGTGTGTGTGTGTGTGTGTGTGTGTGTGTGTGTGCGCGCGCGCGCGCGTGTACTGAGGGTCCGTGGTTCGATTCCCGGCACGGATGGAAACTTGGGTCATGTTACTTTACACCTGACCTTACACACTTGACCTTATCTTCACAAATAATGAGGACCTGATAAGAGACATAAGAATATCAAAAACAACTAATTCCGATCACAATCTAATCGAAGTCCAGACGTACATGCATAGGGGTCCTGAACAACAGAATGCATGTACCTGTGAAGGTGTCTTCACAAAATACAATTTCAACAACAAGAACATCAACTGGGACCAGGTAAACCATGTCCTAAACGAAACATGTTGGGAAGATGTCTTAAATGACATGGACCCAAACCAGTGCCTTGAAAGGATCAACTGCCTGGTAGCCGAAGCATGTTCTAGGCATATTCCCCTAAGAAAGAAGAAGAGCAGGAGTAAACTGGAGAGAAAAAGACGCTCCCTCTACAGAAGACGACGAAGAGTCACTGAGCTCCTCAGGAGTGCTAGAATATCTGATACACGAAGGGAGGCGCTGACCAGGGAAGTGGAAACTATCGAACTTAAGCTAAATGACTCTTACAGGAACCAGGAGAGGCAGGAGGAGCTTAAAGCTATTAGTGAAATTGAAAGAAATTCAAAATACTTCTTTTCATATGCCAAAAACAAGGCAAATACCACATCTAGTATCGGGCCCTTACTCAGACAGGATGGGACTTACACAGACGACAACAAGGAAATGAGTGAAATATTGAAATCCCAGTACGACTCTGTGTTTAGTGAACCACTAATCGGTCTGAGGATCGACGACCCAAATGATTTCTTCATGAATGAGCCTCAAAACTCCATAAATGTATGCCAGATTTCCGACATTACCCTAACTCCGATAGATTTCGAAAAAGCCATTGACAACATGCCTATGCACTCAGCCCCGGGCCCAGACTCGTGGAACTCTGTTTTCATTAAGAACTGCAAGAAACCCCTCTCGCGTGCCCTAAGTACACTATGGAGGAGGAGCTTGGACATGGGTGAAATTCCACAGTCACTTAAAACAACGGATATAGCCCCACTCCATAAAGGTGGCAGCAAAGCATTAGCTAAGAACTATAGACCAATAGCTCTGACATCCCACATCATAAAAATCTTTGAAAGAGTGCTAAGAAGCAGGATTGCAAATCACCTGGATTCCCAAAATCTGCACAATCCAGGGCAACATGGGTTCAGGGCAGGTCGCTCCTGCCTCTCACAACTACTGGATCACTATGACATGGCCTTGGACGCACTGGAAGAAAATCAGAATGCAGATGTAATATACACAGACTTTGCAAAAGCATTTGACAAATGCGATCATGGCGTAATAGCCCATAAAATACGTGCTAAAGGAATAACTGGGAAAGTGGGGAGATGGATCTTCAACTTCCTAACAAATCGAACACAAAGAGTAGTGGTCAACAGAGTTAAATCGGAGGCTGCCATAGTGAAGAGCTCTGTTCCACAAGGCACAGTACTCGCCCCCATCTTATTCCTTATCCTCATATCAGACATAAACAGAGATATACACCACAGCACCGTATCATCCTTTGCGGATGATACTAGGATCTGCATGAGGCTGTCATCTGCTGAGGACGCGGTTAACCTCCAAGAAGATATAAACAAAGTTTTCCAGTGGGCAACGGTAAACAATATGATGTTCAATGAGGACAAATTCCAACTACTCCGTTATGGAAAACTGGAGGAGATAATAACTAGAACAGAGTATACTACTGACTCCGGCCATACAATAGAGCGGAAAAATAATGTAAGGGACCTGGGAGTAGTAATGTCTGAGGATCTCACTTTCAAGGATAACAACAGTGCCACGATCGCACGTGCAAAGAAAATGATAAGATGGATAATGAGAACTTTCAAAACGAGAGATGCCAAGCCCATGATGATCCTTTTCAAATCACTTCTCTCTAGGCTGGAATACTGCTGTACATTAACATCTCCATACAAAGCAGGTGAAATCGCAGATCTAGAGAGTGTACAGAGATCCTTTACTGCACGTATAAGTTCTGTCAAGCACCTTAACTACTGGGAACGCTTGGAAGAACTTGACTTGTACTCGTTGGAACGCAGGAGGGAGAGATATATCATAATCTACACTTGGAAAATCTTGGAAGGAATGGTCCCAAATCTGCACACAGAAATCACTCCCTACGAAAGTAAAAGACTGGGCAGGCGATGCAAAATGCCGCCAATAAAAAGTAGGGGCGCCATTGGTACACTAAGAGAAAACACCATAAGTGTCCGGGGCCCAAAACTGTTCAACAGCCTCCCATCAAGCATTAGGGGAATTGCCAATAAACCCCTGGCTGCCTTCAAGAGAGAGCTGGACAGATACCTAAAGTCGGTGCCGGATCAGCCGGGCTGTGGCTCGTACGTCGGACTGCGTGCGGCCAGCAGTAACAGCCTAGTTGATCAGGCCCTGATCCATCGGGAGGCCTGGTCGTGGACCGGGCCGCGGGGGCGTTGATCCCCGGAATAACCTCCAGGTAACCTCCAGGTAACCTGTTGCCCCTGTTCACCTAGCAGCAAGCAGGAACTTGGTTGTTATTCTGTCGTTGTGGGTCGCATCCTGGGGGTAGTAATAGACCGTAAATATATAGTACAAGTGCTAGATCTGCACATCCACACTCCAGTAAGCACTGGCCCACGATAAGTTTTTTTTTAGAATGCTCTACAATCCTTATCTACGACTGGACCCAACGGTTAGTCGTGACTGACTCACCACAGCTGTGTTGAATCTGGCTTAGCAGACATAACAATGCTTACTCTGACTCTCCTTATAATGTGGAGAGTCCAGGTTCGGCAGGTCGAGTCTTTCCTCTAATTTGAAATAAAATAGTGGAAACAAAAGCCTGCTATGTTTTCCCCTTCCATTTTCCATCACACAAGATGGGTTTCATACACAGTGTCGAGGATATCGTCAAGTCTGAGGGATTGAAAGCTGGTTTTTCCTCTCCCCTCCGAGACCTCACACGAGGTGGATGAAATGTCAAAGTTCCCTGATTTTGGCCACGGGCTCGACGAATTACTTTTTTCCCTTCTTGCCGTCTCTGGAAAAAAAGAGGAATGGGAGTAATGCATTAGTCTTCCCTCCGTCTTACGGGAAGGAAAGATTTCCTTACGACACCGCCACTTTTCCGGCCTCGGTGCAACCTTTCATTCCTAACAAAAATAAAAAGGTCTGTCTAGTTAGGTAAAAGGCAACAGGTGTAACTAACTGTGGGAATTTATTGTGGCAACGTTTTGCTCTGTCAAGCTGCACCTGTGTCTTTTTACTAAACATTTTGTCGGTAATTCTACCATTACTGATAATGTTACTTACACAGGAAACGCCAGACATAAGTCGTTAGCTAAGCAAAATATTTCATATCCAATTGTGATCATTTCTGTATTGGACTGAAGCAGCTTACAGTTTAGGCGAAACTCATCAGAAATACAGATACCAAAGTGTTGCGGCAAATTGTCTGCAGATATTGTGAGTGTCTGGACCAATTAGGGGAGTAGTGCTCACAATTATGAGACTCAGGAGCCTGAACCCGATATCCGGAAGTAGAAGACTCAGACACTTGTGCAGCATTTGGGAATGTTTTCTGAGTAAACGTGTCGCCACACAGTGGCTTCATCAGTCCAATACAAAGAAGAATGGTAGAAAAAGAGGAGGAGTTTGAGGTAATCAGTCCCTCAGCTTGAAATCGATGTGTTCAGTCCAACATTCTTGAATATTAATGGATTGAACATTCCCAAATGTTGCACAAGAGTCTTTATCTTCAACCTGTCGATTTTCTAAAGCATTTATCATATTGTGATAGGGTTTTCCAACTTAAAGAGACAGGTACTAATCTGGAAAACGAACAACATAACACCTATCCAAAGGTATAAATGGGAGAAACAAAGCCAAGATAATCACATCATTACAATTCTCAGTAAATGAGAAATTAATATTACACATTATGGAATGCTGATCAAAGCAAAGGGTCTCATATCTGAGACTCTCTACTTTGATTAGCATTCCTTATAAAGCTGAATACACAAAAGAATGCCGGAGTCTCCAGTGGTCAATATCATAACTGGAACGCTTCGACTGGAACCTTCATAAAGGTCTCATAACGCTTGGGAAACGGAGGCCATCAGGAAAAGTTCAGTTTCTTTGGTCAAGAATCCTTCACCAGCACAAAGGCACGACCCTCCCCAACCGCTTGAAGGAAGGACGACCCAAAGTGTCGTGGCGTCCCAAGCTAAACTTATATTTCAATAGATTTTCTGGTCAGTGTTAAAGAAAGATGCGGTGACATGTTCAGCGCTGGGTTTTCAATTATTTGAAGAAGTATATCGTGTGTAAAATGAAATAGAAGGAGCAGGTGTGTGTGCAGAGAAACCAAGCTAATAAAAGACTGCTTCCAAAATAAAATTAAAATGACTGAAGCTTGTAGAACTCTCTTTGACTGGTTGATTGATTTATAAAAAAATATAGATTTACAAGATGTGTTGGCCTGGGAATCGAAAAATACAGTCTAGAATTATGTTAGGTATGCAGATATACAGTTCAGCATACTTACCCTCCCTCTTACACACACACACACACACACACACACACACACACACACACACACACACACACACACACACACACACAGGGACTCGACCCCTGCAACCTCAACTAGGTGAGTACAACTAGGTGAGTACACACACGGGGAGCAATAAAGCAAGAGGCGGGTAACTCATTCGTCAAGTGCGTCACAAATTCGATATTTAGCGTTTACGCTGATTACTAATCGAATGGAAGAGCAACACCGTCATTTGATCACCTCATTAGCTCTAACTGCTCCAGGCGGCATCAACAACCCCGTCACCACGGCAGCAGCAGTGTAAACCGCTATGGTGGCACTGACAGCTACCACAGTGGTCACGGCTGGTACCACTGACGCGACTGGTATCAATGTGGAGACACAGTGTCACATACCACAGTCTGCTTTAAACACACTATTTCCTCTTTTATTTTACCCATTAAACGAGGCCTTTCACATGCGTATTTCGTTATATTCAACGCTCTGGAGAACTCCAGCTCTGGCTGACGTATAAGAGTAAAACTTAAGTTAATTATAATTCAACAGCAGGAAGATATTCGCGTCGCGCCTTGTACTGACAATTTTTGTCCGTGATATTTTTTTATAGGAAATATCAGATTACATTTTCCCAGTTGGCACATTAATGTAAACGATTATATTTTACGTGCAACTTTGAAGCAGATTCATGTATCGTGTTGTCGTCTTGAGATTCCTCACGTAATTACTGGTTATTTGAGGTAAATATCACAAATAACCAGCTCTGTTGAGAACGAAACTGTTGAAATTGTTTTTTTACACAGTTTAATGTAGGGGCCCAGGAGCTGTTATCTTACCTCAGCTCATTTCAAAGCCCACTTCAAGCTAAGATATTTTCTTCAACACTGATGGAGTGAACGCATCGATTCCAGACTGAGGGACTGTTTACCTCAAACTACTCTCTTTACACCATTCTTGTTTTGGACTGATGAAGCCTCTGGGTGGCGAAACATTTCCTCAATAAAAATTCCAATATGTTGCATAAGTGTCTCAACTTGTCGGTTTTATAAACCATTTATCAAGTTAAAGTACACTCACACTCTCTCTTGGATGTGACCCACAACAGTCTTCAAACTTCCAGGTACCTACTTGTTATTAGATGAACAGGGACAACAGGTGCAAGGAAACATTGCCCACATGTCTATCAGCATTAAGCCTTCCAAGCATATTATTCTTGATTATTAATTAATGATAATGAGCTTGAGAAAATTAGTTACATGCAGCGTTAATCTCTGATTCCGCAGGGGGTCATATAACACCTGGGAGAATTGGAGGTGTTATCAGGGTAGGTCCTTGGGAAGGGGAGGGTTGTTCCAGCTCCTTAGATTAAGAGCCAACTGAATCACAAGATCAATAAATGCAGACGATAATACTTACTGAAGACTCGCCAATAATACACTCTCACAACCCCCCCCCCCCCGACACACACACATGCAAACGCACATAAACATACACATACACGCACGCGCAGACACAAACACACACACACATACATACAATTAATCCTGTAAGTCACACTTTCAGGAGTTCGCTAATTATGCACATAACTGTTGCACTAATAATTAAAGCTGTTGATAATTATATGCTTGACACCATTTAATAGCCCGTGTGTTAAACTGCAGTTGCAGATTATCACAGCTGTAAATAACGATTTTTATCACATTTTAAAATAATCACAAGTGTAAATACTGTTGGGTGTAAATTCTGAAACACATTGCTGCAAATAATAAAATATCACGTTGATTCATCTGACAATAGTGTCAGACAGACACAGTACTGGCTGATAGTATAGCTGACAGATGGCCTGACAAATAGAAAGACAGCAAAACACTTAGATAAACAAACGGGAAGATAGCAATTCAACTAAGCCTTAAAACGGGAAAATGGTTAAGGAGTTTGGAAAAAAATACAAGGGAATTCGAGAGAGATAGAGGAAGGAGGCTACACGAGTACCGAACACTGGGAGAGTGCTAAATAATTAAAGAAATTAAAGAAATGTCAAATTATGATACCATACAGTACCAATAATAAGTTGATGAATCAGACGGATTGATCACGATCTACTACTACTACTATTGTCTCCAGTCTTATATTCACATGAATTCGACTGAAGAAGCCTGTTGTGTAGGCGAAATGCTTCATCAATAAAGATACCAAAGTGTTGCACGTTGTCTGATTCACAAATGGTACGACATAATGATACAGACGGACACAACATTACGCTCACCATTTGCTTCATTTTAGTGCCAGATTTCACTCTCCTAACTTCCTTGATTATACCAACGTTCACTCACTTAAGTTTTCTCTTCTCTAACACATCAACACATTGGTTTCTGGGTATAGTTGATGTCTTCTACAACTCTGCTGATAAACAACTGTTGGACATGACCTACTTTCACAAGAGGGCCCCGCTTATTTGTGAACTTATCATCTGCTGCTACATCTCACTTCTGGCTGCAGTATATATTTTAGGTCTGTATCCATACTACACATACATATTAGGGGTATGAATTTACTATTTCATGGATATTAAGGGTTAAAATCCACTCTCACATGAATGTTAAGAGATTAAATCCACTGGTATGGGTTTTGGGAGGAAAACAGTGAAGTCCCAGTGTAGTAATATTACGAGTTCTAGGGGAACTAGTAATAATAAGAACGAGGTAGATATTGAAAAGCCAGGGACCTTGGGTGATAAAGACAGTAATAGGTTTAGTAGAAAAATAGAAATGGGCAGGAAGGGTAAAGAGAAAGGAGAGTCTTTCAATGTTTATTATGCTAATTGCCGTAGTGCTAGGAATAAGATGGACGAGTTGAGATTAGTTGCTAGTGCAGGCAACATTGATGTATTTGCCTTAACTGAGACGTGGTTTAATTCAAAAAGTCGGGACATGCCTGCGGAATGTCATATTCAGGGTTTTAAATTGTTCCAAGTAGATAGAAGTATTGGGAAGGGGGGTGGGGTGGCATTGTATGTCCGAGATCGCTTGAACTGTTGCATAAAAACGGGTATTAAGTCTGAAGTAACACATACAGAGTCTGTTTGGATAGAATTTTCAGAGGGGCATGAAAAACTGATTTTAGGAGTGATATACCGTCCCCCAAACTTAGATAGGGACCAAGGAAACTACTATGGGAGGAAATTGTTAAGGCCACAAGGCACGATAATGTAGTAATTCTAGGAGACTTTAACTTTAGTCATGTTGATTGGAATTTCTTGACTGGGAATTTAGAATCATACGACTTCTTAGAAGTATTTCAGGATTGTTTTTTGAAGCAGTTTGTGACAGAACCTACAAGGGGAAATAACCTGCTTGACTTAGTTATGGCTAACAATGAATCCCTTGTTAATAATTTAGAAATTTCAGAGGAACTGGGTGCTAGCGACCACAAATCAATTACATTTAGCATTGAATGGAAGTACGATAGTAGCGATAACTCAGTAACAGTCCCAGATTTTCGCTTAGCAGATTACGATGGGCTTAGAGAACACTTATCATCTATTGACTGGGATAACGAAGAGAGCTATCAATATGACAGTTTTCTGAACACTATACATGCTGCTCAAAGAGCGTTTATCCCATATAAAGAAATTAGATCAAATAGAAATGACCCAAAATGGATGAATAATAGGCTCAAATATCTACTAGGGCATAAGAAAGGAATTTATAGGCGTATCAAAAGAGGTGAGGGTTATCTTATGAATCAGTATATTGACATTAAGAGGGACATTAAAATGGGGATAAGAAAAGCTAAAAGGGACTATGAAATTAAAGTTGCTAGGGATTCTAAAACTAACCCAAAAAGTTTTTTCCAGGTCTATAGAACAAAAGTTAGAGATAAGATAGGTCCCCTTAAAAATAACTATGGGCACCTTACTGACAAAGAGAATGAAATGTGCTTGATTTTAAATAATTATTTTCTCTCGGTTTTTACACAGGAAGACACTAACAATATTCCAGTAATTAATTTTTACAGTGGGCTAGAAGAAGATAAATTATGTAACATCACAGTCACTAGTGAGATGGTTGTGAAGCAGATAGACAGACTGAAGCAAAATAAGTCGCCGGGTCCTGATGAGGTTTTTTCAAGGGTTCTTAAGGAATGCAAAATGGAACTCTGTGAACCATTAACTAATATTTTTAATTTATCTCTTCAAACAGGTGTAGTGTCTGATATGTGGAAGATGGCTAATGTAATTCCTATTTTTAAAACAGGGGACAAGTCGTTACCGTCAAATTACCGCCCAATAAGCCTGACCTCAATTGTAGGCAAATTACTAGAGTCAATTATAGCTGAGATTATAAGAAGCCATCTCGATAAGCATAGCTTGATTAATGATACTCAGCATGGATTCACAAGAGGCCGGTCTTGTCTAACTAATTTATTAACTTTCTTCAGTAAAGCTTTTGAGGCTGTTGACCACAATAAAGAATTTGATATTATTTACTTAGATTTTAGTAAGGCTTTTGATAGAGTTCCGCACCATAGACTGTTAAAGAAAGTGGCAGCTCATGGCATTGGGGGAAAAGTGCTCTCGTGGATCGAGTCATGGCTCACTGACAGGAAGCAGTGTCCATAAATGGGGTTAAGTCCGAGTGGGGATCTGTGACAAGTGGCGTTCCACAGGGATCAGTCTTGGGCCTGTTGTTGTTTATAATATATATCAATGATCTTGATGAGCTAATTACTAGTGATATGAGCAAATTCGCCGATGACACAAAGATAGGTAGGATAATTGATTCAAACGTATTTGTTATGGAACTTCAGGAGGATTTAAACAAACTCTATTCTTGGTCAGAAAAGTGGCAGATGCAGTTCAATGTATATAAATGCAAGGTTCTGAAGCTTGTGAGTGCCCATAACAATAGTACTTATAAGTTAAATGATGTAGAACTTAGCCATACAGATTGCGAAAAGGACTTGGGGGTTATGGTGAGCAGCAACCTTAAACCAAGACAGCAATGCCTAAGCGTACGTAATAAGGCAAATAGATTACTGGGATTTATATCAAGAAGTGTAAGCAACAGAAGTCCAGAGGTCATACTGCAGCTTTATACATCATTAGTAAGGCCTCACCTAGATTATGCAGCTCAGTTCTGGTCTCCGTATTACAAAATGGACATAAATTCGTTAGAAAACATTCAGCGTAGGATGACTAAATTAATACATAATATTAGAAATCTTCCTTATGAAGAAAGATTGAAGACTCTTAAGTTACATTCACTTGTTAGACGAAGAATGAGGGGAGACCTGATCGAAGTGTATAAGTGGAAGATAGGTATTAATAAAGGGATATTAATAAGGTCTTGAGGATGTCTCTCCAAGAGAGAACCCGCAGTAATGGATTTAAATTAGATAAGTTTAGATTTAGAAAGGACATAGGAAAGTATTGGTTTGGAAATAGGGTAGTTGATGAGTGGAACAGTCTACCTAGTTGGGTTATTGAGGCTGGGACTTTGGGTAGTTTCAAATCTAGGTTGGATAAGTACATGAGTGGGAGGGGTTGGATTTGAGTGGGACTTTCACATCAGAGCTTATTTCTTGGGTGGCATTGAAAATTGGGTTGGGCAAATGTTTTGTTAGTGGTATGAATTGTAAAGGACCTGCCTAGTATGGGCCAGCAGGCCTCCTGCAGCGTTCCTCCTTTCTTATGTTCTTATGTTCTTATGTCACATCAATGTTAGGTGGTTAAATTCACTCTCACATGTATGTCAGGGGGTTAGATTCACTCTTTGATGAATATCACGGTGTTTCAGTCCATTTTCACATAATTTATGTGGGTGCGAACGTGTGTGTGTGTGTTGTAGCTTCCTGGACGTCAAATTAAGAGGTGGGAGTTACAATGAACTATCAAAAGTTGTATTCTTCTTTGATCGAAGAATAAAAAATTTGGTTAGGTAGCATTTACCACACAGCCTCTCCTCCATTGTTAACAAAGCCTTGATAGGAAAATACTTAACTTTACTGCCATCTTCTTACTTATTTATGCTGCGACTTCGGGTCGGAATTCCAGTTTGTAGTCGGCCATTTAATGTGTGTGTGTGTATATGTGTGTGTGTGTGTGTGTACTCACCTATTTGTACTCACCTATTTGTGGTTGCAGGGGTCGAGTCACAGCTCCTGGCCCCGCCTCTTCGCTGATTGCTACTAGGTCCTCTCTCTCCCTGCCCCACGAGCTCTATCATACCTCACCTTAAAACTATGTATGGTTCCTGCCTCCACCACATCACTTTCTAGGCTATTCCATGGCCTGACTACTCTATGACTGAAGAAATACTTCCTAACATCCCTTTGATTCATCTGAGTCTTCAACTTCCAATTGTGACCTCTTGTGTCTATGTCCCATCTCTGGAACATCCCGTCTTTGTCCACCTCGTCTATTCCGCGCAGTATTTTATATGTCGTTATCATGTCTCCCCTGACCCTCCTGGCCTCCAGTGTGTGTGTGTGTGTGTGTGTGTGTGTGTGTGTGTGTGTGTGTGTGTGTGAACAAGACAGAGCAAGATTATAATAATCATGGGGAGCGCTAAACCCGTTGGGCTCTACAGCGCATGGGGGGGGAGGAAGGTATACAGGCTCAGTTCAAAGAACTGGAGCACATACCAGTTCTAGATCAAGAGCCCCTCACCAGCTTCAAGGAACCTCCTTTGAGGGGCGAGAGAGAGAGAGAGAGAGAGAGAGAGAGAGAGAGAGAGAGAGAGAGAGAGAGAGAGAGAGAGAGAGATATTACAATTATTTGTTTGATTTTGCTGTCGAAGTGAGAGAGAGAGAGATCTTAGCTCGTCCCTCATCATAACTTTCTACCAATACTCGCAAAATTGCTCTGTTAT
>NC_091303.1:12210315-12212815 GCF_038502225.1 Cherax quadricarinatus | reverse complement strand
TGCTGATGTTATGAATGAAAAGAAGTTGGATGTCCTGGCCCTAAGCGAAACAAAGCTGAAGGGGGTAGGGGAGTTTCGGTGGGGGGAAATAAATGGGATTAAATCTGGAGTATCTGAGAGAGTTAGAGCAAAGGAAGGGGTAGCAGTAATGTTGAATGATCAGTTATGGAAGGAGAAAAGAGAATATGAATGTGTAAATTCAAGAATTATGTGGATTAAAGTAAAGGTTGGATGCGAGAAGTGGGTCATAATAAGCGTGTATGCACCTGGAGAAGAGAGGAATGCAGAGGAGAGAGAGAGATTTTGGGAGATGTTAAGTGAATGTATAGGAGCCTTTAAACCAAGTGAGAGAGTAATTGTGGTAGGGGACCTGAATGCTAAAGTAGGAGAAACTTTTAGAGAGGGTGTGGTAGGTAAGTTTGGGGTACCAGGTGTAAATGATAATGGGAGCCCTTTGATTGAACTTTGTATAGAAAGGGGTTTAGTTATAGGTAATACATATTTTAAGAAAAAGAGGATAAATAAGTATACAAGATATGATGTGGGGCGAAATGACAGTAGTTTGTTGGATTATGTATTGGTAGATAAAAGACTGTTGAGTAGACTTCAGGATGTACATGTTTATAGAGGGGCCACAGATATATCAGATCACTTTCTAGTTGTAGCTACACTGAGAGTAAAAGGTAGATGGGATACAAGGAGAATAGAAGCATCAGGGAAGAGAGAGGTGAAGGTTTATAAACTAAAAGAGGAGGCAGTTAGGGTAAGATATAAACAGCTATTGGAGGATAGATGGGCTAATGAGAGCATAGGTAATGGGGTCGAAGAGGTATGGGGTAGGTTTAAAAATGTAGTGTTAGAGTGTTCAGCAGAAGTTTGTGGTTACAGGAAAGTGGGTGCGGGAGGGAAGAGGAGCGATTGGTGGAATGATGATGTAAAGAGAGTAGTAAGGGAGAAAAAGTTAGCATATGAGAAGTTTTTACAAAGTAGAAGTGATGCAAGGAGGGAAGAGTATATGGAGAAAAAGAGAGAGGTTAAGAGAGTGGTGAAGCAATGTAAAAAGAGAGCAAATGAGAGAGTGGGTGAGATGTTATCAACAAATTTTGTTGAAAATAAGAAAAAGTTTTGGAGTGAGATTAACAAGTTAAGAAAGCCTAGAGAACAAATGGATTTGTCAGTTAAAAATAGGAGAGGAGAGTTATTAAATGGAGAGTTAGAGGTATTGGGAAGATGGAGGGAATATTTTGAGGAATTGTTAAATGTTGATGAAGATAGGGAAGCTGTGATTTCGTGTATAGGACAAGGAGGAATAACATCTTGTAGGAGTGAGGAAGAGCCAGTTGTGAGTGTGGGGGAAGTTCGTGAGGCAGTAGGTAAAATGAAAGGGGGTAAGGCAGCCGGGATTGATGGGATAAAGATAGAAATGTTAAAAGCAGGTGGGGATATAGTTTTGGAGTGGTTGGTGCAATTATTTAATAAATGTATGGAAGAGGGTAAGGTACCTAGGGATTGGCAGAGAGCATGCATAGTTCCTTTGTATAAAGGCAAAGGGGATAAAAGAGAGTGCAAAAATTATAGGGGGATAAGTCTGTTGAGTATACCTGGCAAAGTGTATGGTAGAGTTATTATTGAAAGAATTAAGAGTAAGACGGAGAATAGGATAGCAGATGAACAAGGAGGCTTTAGGAAAGGTAGGGGGTGTGTGGACCAGGTGTTTACAGTGAAACATATAAGTGAACAGTATTTAGATAAGGCTAAAGAGGTCTTTGTGGCATTTATGGATTTGGAAAAGGCGTATGACAGGGTGGATAGGGGGGCAATGTGGCAGATGTTGCAGGTGTATGGTGTAGGAGGTAGGTTACTGAAAGCAGTGAAGAGTTTTTACGAGGATAGTGAGGCTCAAGTTAGAGTATGTAGGAAAGAGGGAAATTATTTCCCAGTAAAAGTAGGCCTTAGACAAGGATGTGTGATGTCACCGTGGTTGTTTAATATATTTATAGATGGGGTTGTAAGAGAAGTAAATGCGAGGGTCTTGGCAAGAGGCGTGGAGTTAAAAGATAAAGAATCACACATAAAGTGGGAGTTGTCACAGTTGCTCTTTGCTGATGACACTGTGCTCTTGGGAGATTCTGAAGAGAAGTTGCAGAGATTGGTGGATGAATTTGGTAGGGTGTGCAAAAGAAGAAAATTAAAAGTGAATACAGGAAAGAGTAAGGTTATGAGGATAACAAAAAGATTAGGTGATGAAAGATTGGATATCAGATTGGAGGGAGAGAGTATGGAGGAGGTGAATGTATTCAGATATTTGGGAGTGGACGTGTCAGCGGATGGGTCTATGAATGATGAGGTGAATCATAGAATTGATGAGGGGAAAAGGGTGAGTGGTGCACTTAGGAGTCTGTGGAGACAAAGAACTTTGTCCTTGGAGGCAAAGAGGGGAATGTATGAGAGTATAGTTTTACCAACGCTCTTATATGGGTGTGAAGGATGGGTGATAAAT
>NC_091303.1:12200315-12202815 GCF_038502225.1 Cherax quadricarinatus | reverse complement strand
CTCCTCAAGGTTCACGTTACTCGTCTCGGTGGCTGCTCCGTCGTGACCTCCAGCGTCACCGCCATCATTTACACCTATTTGCATATCCTTTGTGTGTGCTAATTGAACTCACATTGCCACTGTCATGCTTGTCTCCGGGGAAGACTTGGCTTGTTATCAAGACATTTTCTTTCTTTTTCCATATCATTTAGAGTCAATTACCAGTGAAATACTACTCAGGTAGAGACTATTACACACGTTTCCTTGTACAAACTTTCCCAAGTTATTATAACTAAGCTGTGGCGAAAACTATATTTTCTTATGCACTATTTTATTTACTAAGAATTTTACACGTTTCATGTTTTTTAAACGTTAATTATTTCTTTACAATTTTATATTTTGTTTCGAAGCTGCTTTATTGTTCATCTTTGAATTTGTTAATAAAATGTTAACTTTACAGGCTAAGAACTGTTGTTATTTATCAGCTCATTTCCAAGCCTAACTCTGTGTGGGGATGTCACACCTAACAATCAGCTAAACACAGTGGTACCTAGTGTCTATATAGTGCCAGTTTAGTTTCTATTTAGTTCTAGATGAACAGAGGCAACAGGTGTAGCAGCATTTGCCTATGTCTCTCTACTGACCAATTTTACCTGTATCTGCTGAATGCGATACAAATATAAATTATTTTCATAGTCCTTTAACAGCAATATATTCTTGTCAAGAGTAAGTTTTATGTGGTAATTATACTCTTGGGAAGATTCCGGTGGTGGCTGATATACTGGAAGATGCTGCCATGGGTCTCACACACAATAGGAACGACCATGTGAGTATAAGATGGAAAAGGGAAGCTGCAGTCAAGCTAACTCTTGAGCTAGTCTCTAGGAGCTGTATTAGCCTTCTCTCTCACTCTCTCTCTCTCTCATGTTTTCTTGCCAGCAGTAACCGGAGGAAATGGAGGGTGGGAAGAGTGTCTTTTGCTTTATATTTTAATCCTTGATTTAGACACCAAGAAAATACACGATAAACATTCGTCTAGCTATAAGTAGATAGTTCTCAGCAGTCAGCCTCGGAGTGGACTTCGGAAGTCCTCTGCTGACTTTCAGATGTACTCCCACGTACTTTGTCTCTTTCTCTCTCTCTCTCTCTCTCTCTCTCTCTCTCTCTCTCTCTCTCTCTCTCTCTCTCTCTCTCTCTCTCTCTCCCCATTATTACAACCTCAGCAATACACCACCTGCCTGCCTCCCCCGGACACCTTCATCACTCACTTGGTAATTGACCAAACACTGCAGTATTACCAACATCCCTCACACCACACTTTTAAACCATACCCCAAAAAAAAAAAAGAAATCTAAATTTCCTGGCGACGGGAAACGCATTGCATTAATTTATTCTCTCCCGGGAATAAAGAGGTTTATTCAGTTATCCTTCTTATCGTTATTATAGCCAAAATTATTATGAAAATCATTTAAGATTCACAAAGCCTGTGTTTTGGCTTTACATCACACAGGACTGAGAAAATCAGTTTGGTCCGAGGATAGGAAAATAGCTTTCAGATGGAAATCCGAAATCCCGGTAACAAAGTGGGAATCCCGGTAACCAAGTGGGAATCCCGGTAACCAAGTGGGAATCCTGGTACTAAGTGGGAATCCTTGTAATAATTAAGTGGGAATCCTGGTACTAGGCGGGATTCCCGGTAATAATTAAGAGGGAATCCTGGTACTAGCTGGGAATCCCGGTATTAATTAAGTGGGAATCCCGGTAATAAAAAATAATTAGTTATAACTTCAACAAGGATGGGGAACTCTGTAGGAAAAGTGTGTGATGGAGTGTATGAATGAGGATGTAAGAGGGAAGAGTGTATGATGAATGGAGTGGATAAGGGAGGTGTATGAGGAAGGTTAGTGAAAAATGTATACGCGGAAGGTGTATAAATGTGTGCATAAGGAAGGGAGGTGTATGAGGGAGGTGTATGAGGAAAGGTGTGTATGAAGGGGTGAACAAGGGAGGGGTATATGGAGATACACAATATCAACTAAATTTTTATAGGTAATACATTTTAGATAAGTCTCATGTGTAAAACAAACCATGGAACGGGTGCGGTTTGAATGCAATCGCGTAATTACCATTTCGTGAGTCCCTTGTGTGTTTCAGTAATGCTTTCTTCAAATAAACGAAATACTAATACGTTTATGGAACATAAACAGAGAAGACAAAACCAATATTGCAAAAAAAAAATCACAACTTTCATGGTTACAATTTTTTTCTTAACTAACGTAGCCTCAGGAAAAGTACCGAATATATAAATAATAAATAAATAAGTAAATGAGTAAATCTCTAAATTATTTTGCTGGCAGCTTAAAAAATTATTAGACTATTTTAATATATTGATATATTTTCGAGATCCCATTTTAATATTTGTCAGCTGATTAAGATTTTAAAATTGACAATATTTATACATATGAAGCACTCACAGGTTTGGACTCAGATCATAACAACGACGTACACCTGACATACGGAC
>NC_091303.1:12161306-12200215 GCF_038502225.1 Cherax quadricarinatus | reverse complement strand
TTATCCTAATATATCACAGATTAACCTAATCTACCTTAGACTGTCTTAAGTACATCATCAAATCTTAATTACAGGTTAATTATTAGCCACCAGCGGGTTAATTTCCGGATTTTACAGCCGTTATTTTTTTCTTTGGTTACCGGAAAAGCTTATTCCACTTTTTTTTTTTGGCCAATTAATCTATTTTTCTCCCTTACTTCAATTATAATTTTTTCTACAGTAATTTATTACGGGGTTTCTTTGAACCGCGAAGCTTTATTTTTTTTTTATTTTTTTTTTCACTTTTTTGAATGAAATATTGCCGAAAAAAACACGATTTTTATAACTAAAGAAAACGCTGCTTTTTTTTTTTTTTTTACCGGGAAAAGTGTTTATGCTTGAAAAAAAAAAGTGTTAATACTGGATAAAATGACGGCGTTTATACTAGATAAAATCACGGTGTTTATACTAGATAATAAAATCACGGTGTTTATACTAGATAATAAAATCACGGTGTTTATACTAGATAATAAAATCACGGTATTTATATTGGATAAAATCACTGTTTATAATATTATTTACGTTTCTCGAATTTTTCAAGGCACTGGAGCCTTCAAGGAGAGCTGACTTGATGCCGGTGAAGGGCTCTTGATCCAAGATATGGAAGTTTTTCTCAATCTTAAATCATACCTGATTACTTCCCTTTCCCCAGGTGTTAAACCCATACGGGTTTAACGCCTTCCAATGAATATACTACTAATAATTAATACCGAGTGAGGATGCAGTTAATTTTGGTTGGTACACTGGAAGCGCTAAGCCAGTAAGGGGTCATGCAGCGCCTGAGGAATATTAGATTATCCTATTTGAGCGATTCCAATTCCTTGGATCAAGAGCCCTTCCACTTAACTCTTCGTTAATACAGAGTTTATGCACCTATAATGTGTATATTTCAGTGTATATACACCGAGGTTTGTATATACACTGAGATAAATAAACCAGGAAAATGGACGGGGACTTGAACCCCGTCCATTCTTCTGATTATTCATTGACAATTGTTCGTTGTGATTTATTTTGAGTTTATACACTAAGATGTATCTATACCCAGAGTTTGCTTTAGTTCCTATGTGACATAATCAATATTATCGATGTTAGTCTTTGGTTGATTTACGGCCTTAATAACCTACGTGTAGTCGATAGGCTTTAAACCTAACAAACTAAACCAACTTTAGACTGGTATACAATACCGATAAAGTGATGAATAAAACATGTGAAACACCTACATTTAGTTATCAATAAAGATAACTAAATGTAGGACGTAGTCTGACTCAGATTAGAATGACGTCGTAGCAGTTCTGCTCAGCATCTGTACCTTCCTTACGCTGTCAACATTCTTCCTAACGTCTCTACGGTTATTTCCGGTGTACAGGAACCTTCGTGAGTGGCTTACGCACTGGCCTGGAGTTTTATGACACACTCGCCATGGGTTCAATCCCTACCCGTAACGTGGCCTGCTTTTTTTTTTTTACAGGTACCTTGTCAAAGGAATCCTTTTAACGACTCCTTTGCTGAGGTATTGTTTATCATGACTTCTACTCGTGGGCCACGCTCACCTATGGCGTCAACTCCAGCTGCTTCATCTTACCTCTACTGTAGTATGCAAGGTCTGGCCGCATGCCTATGCTTTAGGCTTGAGGGACTGACCCCCCCCCCATCGATGGTTACTGACCGCGTCGAAACACTACTGCTTCTTCCCGTTTTTACTGCTTTCTGTATGCGACTGAAGAAGCCTGTTGTGTAAGCGAAACATTTTGACAATAAAGAGGGCTAAGTATTACATATATTATTGATGAATAAGACGCATGATTCTCGGTAGGTTGTTCTATGAGATTTAACATATATATCAACTAGTCGAGATTAATTAATCCATAAATGTTGGATTAATGTAAACTCTCGGTGAATGTTTATTGATAATATGATATTATATATATATATATATATATATATATATATATATATATATATATATATATATATATATATATATATATATATATATATATATATATATATATAAACCCTCAGTGCATAATGGATGACAGGTTGCATTTACATAGGTATATACACTCACGGAAGAATATGTGTGTGTGTGTGTGTGTGTGTGTGTGTGTGTGTGTATGTGTGTGTGTGTACATAAGCAAAGGAGAGCGCGCGTGGTCGAGAGCGCCAGGTAAGAAGGCTTTAATAGCTACCCCAGCAGCCAGGCCTGAGAGGGTAATACTTTCTTCATGTTTATTCAGGGAAAGAAATATGAGGTTACCACCTACTTCCTCTCCCTCTCCCTCTCCCTCTCCCGTTCTCCTCCTCCGTCTCCCCCTCTTCTCTGTTTCTTCCTGTTTCTCTCTCTCTCTCTCTCTCTCTCTCTCTCCCCCCCCCCTATGTCGAGCTGGAGCACCACAGGGACGGACCTCTGCTTGCACCCATTGTGCAACCAGAGTTAATAATTAGAAATTAAGCGATGAAATGAGAATATTGGAGAGAAGAATCTCACGAAAGATACAAGAATACACTTCACGAATGACTCCACACTGGAGAATTGTTACGTAAAATTTTTTTGTGGAGATGTTTCGCCAACCAGTTGTTTTTGATCAATTCAGTACAGAGAATAATACCTGAAAGACTGGAAGACGTGAAGTAGTGGTTTGAGATGACCAGCTCCTCAGTCTTGAAATGTGTTCAGTCCTTCACTCTATGAATTTAATACTTGTCTGTCACAGTAATATTTATTAATATTTCCAGCCATTGAAGGATGACTGTTTTTCCAGCAGCGCACTTTGTTAGATGACTACATAAACACAATAGTTAAAGACGCACACAACACTGCAACTTTATCATAAACTACGCTTGTGGAAGAACCTGCTAATTATTTGGAAAACGCTGAACAGAAGATGCGAGACAAGAAGCTCATCCTGTTTGGAGAATTATGGCAAAGGATAACATAGCTAGCTTTTGTTCTCACTGTGTAGCCATCACACTGAGAAGATTAGCAGACCACCGGTGACCTACATACTTTTATTTAATGAAAAAAAAAGTGCTCGCACTTATAGAATGTAAACCACGTACTTGCAATCCAAAGTTTACTTGCCTTATGTTACTCTAATCACCACTTGCTCGACTTGGATACACAACCGTTAAGTTGTGAGAAAGAACATTTTTTATCGTGTAAATTTGCATTATACTAATTAAAACAAGCATTTCGCCACGATTGGTTTCATCACTTCAAATTATGTCTTACGAAGCCGCTCCAGGGGACTTTGTTACTTTAAATAACGTCCTGATACAGTACACAAGTATCATTTTTCCACAGGTTGTCGGTACCACCATACAATCTACCCTCAAGATTACAAAACCAACGACGTCTCGATCGCCTTCTGATATTTCACATTAGTTTTCTCTGACAACACTAACTCAAGTGTTGCTCTACATCACTTTTATTGATATTCCAACAAATTTCTGTTGTTTGACATTCTTCAGGCGCCATGGAAATATATGACTCGTCCCAGAAGAAGTTTTGCATCATGCATGGTGTGCTGCGTCAGACATATTTAGCGTGACGCAAAACACAGATACACATGATATGTTTTTGATGCAGAGTTATTTGTATGACAAGATACATATTATGGTGGATGCAAGTGACATTCTACACCATTCCCTACTGGACTCATTTCGTAGAAAGGCGTTAGTTCAGAGTTATCTTACACTTGTATCGTGTACAAGAGGCGATAGAAGAGCACATTTCGCATTAGGGAAAACCCATTCATCTGCACCAAAGTTAAATTTTGCGACAATGGAGAATAACGGTAAACAGCGGCGAGTTTTGGGTACAGCTGGGAGAGCTCCCTTCTTCGGACCGGTGGGAGAAGGGAGGGTGGGTCTTCATGGGGTGACGGTGCTGGGGAGGGAAAGGGGAGTAGCAGGAGTGAGGAGTAATTGAGGAGAGGAAGGAGGAGTTACCTCCGTCTTCTCCTGGGGGGAGAGATGGGGGAAGGAGGGGGAACAGGTACTTCCATGTTAAGTTATGGGGATCTCGAAATATTCATGGCCAGTGCGGTTCACTCCAGGAATAAGTTATGATCAGGAAAATTCCCTTCACGGTTGATATAGTATTTGTGTGTGTGTGTGTGTGTGTGTGTGTGTGTGTGTGTGTGTGTGTGTGTGAGAGAAAGAGAAAGAGAAAGAAAGAGAAAGAGAAATAGAGAGAGAGAGAGAGAGAGAGAGAGAGAGAGAGAGAGAGAGAGAGAGAGAGAGAGAGAGAGAGAGAGAGAGAGAGAGAGAGAGAGAGAGAGACTGGGAAGGAAAACATGACTAAGGAAAGGGTAAATGTAGATGGGAAAGGCATAATAACTTAAGACCTTACTGACTTATCGAGGTTCTCTTCCGTTGACTAAAAGACTGTCTAGCTACTGGAACTTCTATCTTTACTCGTGCGTCCAGGATAGTCAAGCGGAAGGCTCTCTTCCCACCCTCCACGCCCGCAAGCCACACTGCTGACTTCAGTGAGAGACGACAATTACGATTTCGCGATGGGGAAAAAAAATACACGATTTCAGACAATTCGATGAAATACAGACTTATTCTTACTTCTGCTACTACTATTATTACTGCTACTACTATTATTGCTACTACTACTAGTATTACTATTACTGGTACTACTACTATTATTATTGCTGTTGCTACTATTACTATTACTGCTACTATTACTACTACTATTACTAATACTATTACTGCTATTACTATTACTGCTACTAATACTATTACTCCTATTATTACTGCTGCTACTATTGCTATTACTATTACTAATGCTATTACTACCATTGCTACTATTACTAGTACTATTACTACTACTGCTACTATTGCTACTATTATTACTACTACTGCTGCTACTATTGCTACTATTATTACTACTACTGCTATTACTAGTACTGCTACTATTATTACTACTACTGCTATTACTACTACTGCTACTACTATTACTACTACTGCTATTACTACTACTGCTACTATTATTACTACTACCTCTAATTCTGTCACTTGGTGTATTCCACATTCTACATAATCAATTAAACATAAGATAACCAGTGTTCATTAATGTAAAATAATAGGACACAAGTGCAACTAATGTGACATTTTATTGTGGCAACGTTTCGCTCTTCTGGAGCTTTGTTATGCTCCTGGAGAGCGAAACGTTGCCACAATAAAATGTCACATTAGTTGCACTTGTGTCATTTTACTTTATATATTGTCGGTAATTCTACCAACTTTATTACAGTGTTCATTAATACTGAAAAAGCGCTAAACCCGTGTAGGCAATAGCGCTCTGCAATCTATTATGAACATTATATATTAAATTAACATCATATATAAATACTAAATTCTCATTAAAAATATCACCCAAAAAATTGCGATTTATCTCCTTTCTAAAAATTTATTTTCAGGCAGCGGGTTATATTTTTGGGGCAAAATAAAAGTTTGCGAAAAATGTATATTAATATATCTAAAAAATATGATGGATGTTCACGCTATGATTTTGTTTTTACGAGCGAGTAATTTGCACGATTTGCAACAACGTCCGGAGAGACAAGTGTGCTGGTAGATGGAGAGGACAGGTGTGCTGGTAGATGGAGGGACAGGTGTGCTGGTAGATGGAGAGGACAGGTGTGCTGGTAGATGGAGAGGACAGGTGTGCTGGTAGATGGAGAGGACAGGTGAGCTGGTAGATGGAGAGGACAGGTGTGCTGGTAGATGGAGAGGACAGGTGTGCTGGTAGATGGAGAGGACAGGTGTGCTGGTAGATGGAGAGGACAGGTGTGCTGGTAGATGGAGAGGACAGGTGTGCTGGTAGATGGAGAGGACAGGTGTGCTGGTAGATGGAGAGGACAGGTGTGCTGGTAGATGGAGAGGACAGGTGTGCTGGTAGATGGAGAGGACAGGTGTGCTGGTAGATGGAGAGACCAGGTGTGCTGGTAGATGGAGAGACCAGGTGTGCTGGTAGATGGAGGGACCAGGTGTGCTGGTAGATGGAGAGGACAGGTGTGCTGGTAGATGGAGAGACCAGGTGTGCTGGTAGATGGAGAGACCAGGTGTGCTGGTAGATGGAGGGACCAGGTGTGCTGGTAGATGGAGAGGACAGGTGTGCTGGTAGATGGAGAGGACAGGTGTGCTGGTAGATGGAGAGGACAGGTGTGCTGGTAGATGGAGAGGACAGGTGAGCTGGTAGATGGAGAGGACAGGTGTGCTGGTAGATGGAGAGGACAGGTGTGCTGGTAGATGGAGAGGACAGGTGTGCTGGTAGATGGAGAGGACAGGTGTGCTGGTAGATGGAGAGGACAGGTGAGCTGGTAGATGGAGAGGACAGGTGTGCTGGTAGATGGAGAGGACAGGTGTGCTGGTAGATGGAGAGGACAGGTGTGCTGGTAGATGGAGAGGACAGGTGTGCTGGTAGATGGAGAGGACAGGTGTGCTGGTAGATGGAGAGGACAGGTGTGCTGGTAGATGGAGAGGACAGGTGTGCTGGTAGATGGAGAGACCAGGTGTGCTGGTAGATGGAGAGGACAGGTGTGCTGGTAGATGGAGAGGACAGGTGTGCTGGTAGATGGAGAGGACAGGTGTGTTGGTAGATGGAGAGACCAGGTGTTCGGGTAGATGGAGAGGACAGGTGTGCTGGTAGATGGAGAGGACAGGTGTGCTGGTAGATGGAGAGGACAGGTGTGCTGGTAGATGGAGAGGACAGGTGAGCTGGTAGATGGAGAGGACAGGTGTGCTGGTAGATGGAGAGGACAGGTGTGCTGGTAGATGGAGAGGACAGGTGAGCTGGTAGATGGAGAGGACAGGTGTGCTGGTAGATGGAGAGGACAGGTGTGCTGGTAGATGGAGAGGACAGGTGTGCTGGTAGATGGAGAGGACAGGTGTGCTGGTAGATGGAGAGGACAGGTGTGCTGGTAGATGGAGAGGACAGGTGTGCTGGTAGATGGAGAGACCAGGTGTGCTGGTAGATGGAGAGGACAGGTGTGCTGGTAGATGGAGAGGACAGGTGTGCTGGTAGATGGAGAGGACAGGTGTGTTGGTAGATGGAGAGACCAGGTGTTCGGGTAGATGGAGAGGACAGGTGTGCTGGTAGATGGAGAGACCAGGTGTGCTGGTAGATGGAGAGGACAGGTGTGCTGGTAGATGGAGAGGACAGGTGTGCTGGTAGATGGAGAGATCAGGTGTGCTGGTAGATGGTGAGACCAGGTGTGCTGGTAGATGGAGGGACCAGGTGTGCTGGTAGATGGAGAGGACAGGTGTGCTGGTAGATGGAGAGGACAGGTGTGCTGGTAGATGGAGAGGACAGGTGTGCTGGTAGATGGAGAGGACAGGTGTGTTGGTAGATGGAGAGACCAGGTGTTCGGGTAGATGGAGAGGACAGGTGTGCTGGTAGATGGAGAGGACAGGTGTGCTGGTAGATGGAGAGGACAGGTGTGCTGGTAGATGGAGAGACCAGGTGTGCTGGTAGATGGAGAGACCAGGTGTGCTGGTAGATGGAGAGACCAGGTGTGCTGGTAGATGGAGAGACTAGGTGTGCTGGTAGATGAAGAGACCAGGTGTGCTGGTAGATGGAGAGGACAGGTGTGCTGGTAGATGGAGAGACCAGGTGTGCTGGTAGATGGAGAGACCAGGTGTGCTGGAAGATGGAGAGACCAGGTGTGCTGGTAGATGGAGAGACCAGGTGTGCTGGTAGATGGAGAGACCAGGTGTGCTGGTAGATGGAGAGACCAGGTGTGCTGGTAGATGGAGAGGACAGGTGTGCTGGTAGATGGAGAGGACAGGTGTGCTGGTAGATGGAGGGACCAGGTGTGCTGGTAGATGGAGAGACCAGGTGTGCTGGTAGATGGAGAGACCAGGTGTGCTGGTAGATGGAGAGGACAGGTGTGCTGGTAGATGGAGAGGACAGGTGTGCTGGTAGATGGAGAGGACAGGTGTGCTGGTAGATGGAGAGGACAGGTGTGCTGGTAGATGGAGAGACCAGGTGTGCTGGTAGATGGAGAGGACAGGTGTGCTGGTAGATGGAGAGGACAGGTGTGCTGGTAGATGGAGAGGACAGGTGTGTTGGTAGATGGAGAGACCAGGTGTTCGGGTAGATGGAGAGGACAGGTGTGCTGGTAGATGGAGAGGACAGGTGTGCTGGTAGATGGAGAGGACAGGTGTGCTGGTAGATGGAGAGTACAGGTGTGCTGGTAGATGGAGAGGACAGGTGTGCTGGTAGATGGAGAGGACAGGTGTGCTGGTAGATGGAGAGATCAGGTGTGCTGGTAGATGGTGAGACCAGGTGTGCTGGTAGATGGAGGGACCAGGTGTGCTGGTAGATGGAGAGGACAGGTGTGCTGGTAGATGGAGAGGACAGGTGTGCTGGTAGATGGAGAGGACAGGTGTGCTGGTAGATGGAGAGGACAGGTGTGTTGGTAGATGGAGAGACCAGGTGTTCGGGTAGATGGAGAGGACAGGTGTGCTGGTAGATGGAGAGGACAGGTGTGCTGGTAGATGGAGAGACCAGGTGTGCTGGTAGATGGAGAGACCAGGTGTGCTGGTAGATGGAGAGACCAGGTGTGCTGGTAGATGGAGAGACCAGGTGTGCTGGTAGATGGAGAGACTAGGTGTGCTGGTAGATGGAGAGGGCAGGTGTGCTGGTAGATGAAGAGACCAGGTGTGCTGGTAGATGGAGAGGACAGGTGTGCTGGTAGATGGAGAGACCAGGTGTGCTGGTAGATGGAGAGACCAGGTGTGCTGGTAGATGGAGAGACCAGGTGTGCTGGTAGATGGAGAGACCAGGTGTGCTGGTAGATGGAGAGACCAGGTGTGCTGGTAGATGGAGAGGACAGGTGTGCTGGTAGATGGAGAGGACAGGTGTGCTGGTAGATGGAGGGACCAGGTGTGCTGGTAGATGGAGAGACCAGGTGTGCTGGTAGATGGAGAGACCAGGTGTGCTGGTAGATGGAGAGGACAGGTGTGCTGGTAGTTGGTGAGACCAGGTGTGCTGGTAGATGGTGAGACCAGGTGTGCTGGTAGATGGAGAGGACAGGTGTGCAGGTAGATGCAGAGGACAGGTGTGCTGGTAGATGGAGAGGACAGGTGTGCTGGTAGATGGAGAGGACAGGTGTGCAGGTAGATGGAGAGGACAGGTGTGCTGGTAGATGGAGAGACCAGGTGTGCTGGTAGATGGAGAGACCAGGTGTGCTGGTAGATGGAGAGACCAGGTGTGCTGGTAGATGGAGAGACCAGGTGTGCTGGTAGATGGAGAGACCAGGTGTGCTGGTAGATGGAGAGACCAGGTGTGCTGGTAGATGGAGAGACCAGGTGTGCTGGTAGATGGAGAGACCAGGTGTGCTGGTAGATGGAGAGGACAGGTGTGCTGGTAGATGGAGAGGACAGGTGTGCTGGTAGATGGAGAGGACAGGTGTGCTGGTAGATGGAGATACCAGGTGTGCTGGTAGATGGAGATACCAGGTGTGCTGGTAGATGGAGACACCAGGCGTGCTGGTAGATGGAGAGGACAGGTGTGCTGGTAGATGGAGAGGACAGGTGTGCTGGTAGATGGAGAGGACAGGTGTGCTGGTAGATGGAGAGGACAGGTGTGCTGGTAGATGGAGACACCAGGTGTATCTACTGGTACGGTGTGCTGGTAGATGGAGAGGACAGGTGTGCTGGTAGATGGAGAGGACAGGTGTGCTGGTAGATGGAGAGGACAGGTGTGCTGGTAGATGGAGAGGACAGGTGTGCTGGTAGATGGAGACACCAGGTGTATCTACTGGTACGCAGAGAGACCAGGAGTACTGGTAAACGGAGGACAGGTGTGCTAGCAGACATCGGAACAGCTGTACTGGTAAACATCGGGACAGATGCGATGATAGACAGAATGCAGCATAGATTGCTCGGACTCTAACATACGTAGTAAAGGGGAAACTAAAAAAAAAAATCTAGAAGAAGCCTTCAACAACCTTCAGTAACACTTAAACACTACCCTTCATATGATATTAATGATCCTTAAGCTTTTTTACATTAAGCTCTGTAGTGAATAATAATTATTGAGTATTATGCAAAAATCGCCAATATGCTATATATATGATGCAATTACAGGGGAAGTTGAATGATAGGTCTAGGCCTTTCGTGTTGCAATCAACACATCAGAAGCTTGCAACGTTACAGAAAAGAGGTGAAAGCAGATATGATCCAGCAACACCGGAGTGTTGCTGGAGTGTTGATTGCAACAAGAAAGGCCTAGAGCTATCAGTCAACTCAATATTGAAGACTAAGACACGTGCAACAGTTTGTATCATCAGTAAAGATATTTAACTGTTGCACACGCGTCTAAATCCTCAGCTTGTCAGTATTTTTTATATAATTTTCAACATATTTCAATATTATTTACTTTATGAAATTGTATATTATATTTTTATCAGGAAAAAAAGCTGAACCCATACGGGTCTACAGCACCTACGGAATGGATACGAATCAGGCGCGGCGCTAGGAAAGGCACGTTAAATCCACCTTACGTATTGTGTAGACACGAGCCACTGTTTTGCCTGACTAGGTAGACAAAATTCATTGTTTTGACTGACTAGGTAGACAAGTTATTGTTTTGACTGTGTAGACAAAAGTCATTGTTTTGACTATGTAGGCAAAAGTCATTGTTTTGACTATGTAAACAAAAGTCATTGTTTTGACTATGTAGGCAAAAGTCATTGTTTTGACTATGTAGACAAAAGTCATTGTTTTGACTATGTAGGCAAAAGTCATTGTTTTGACTATGTAGACAAAAGTCATTGTTTTGACTATGTAAACAAAAGTAATTGTTTTGACTATGTAGACAAAAGTCATTGTTTTGACTATGTAGGCAAAAGTGATTGTTTTGACTATGTAAACAAAAGTAATTGTTTTGACTATGTAAACAAAAGTAATTGTTTTGACTATGTAGACAAAAGTAATTGTTTTGACTATGTAGACAAAAGTAATTTTTTTGACTATGTAGACAAAAGTCATTGTTTTATCTGACTGGGACGACAAAAATCATTGTTTTGACTGACGAGGTAGACAAAAGCTATTGTATTGAATGAGTAGGTAGACGAAAGTCATTGTTTTGACTTACTACGTAGACAAGCCTTTGTTTTAACTGACTGGGTAGACACAAATCATTGTTTTGACTCACTAAACAGACAAATAATTGTTTTGACTCACTAGACAGACAAATAATTGTTTTGACTCGCTAGACAGACAAATCGTTGTTTTGACTCGCTAGACAGACAAATAATTGTTTTGACTCGCTAGACAGACAAATCGTTGTTTTGACTCGCTAGACAGACAAATCATTGTTTTGACTCATTTGATAGTTAACAGTTTGTTTTAGCTGAGTGGGTAGACAAAAATGTTTATTTTAACTTAGCGTGTTAACGACTCCTGTGATTACGTTGATTGTCTTTACCTTTCATGGTACCTCTTGTTTACTCTGGAAAATACTGAAAAGTATCTAATTACTCCTCTGTTGACCCTGCCTGATATTTATTGGAGAGCATGGGTGAGATTATTACAGAGGTGTGTGTGTGTGTGTGTGTGTGTGTGTGTGTGTGTGTGTGTGTGTGTGTGTGTGTGTGTGTGTGTGTGTGTGAGTGTGTGTGTAGTACATTACCTCTGTAGTTGGTTGCCTTCTCTATTTTTTTTTCTTCTCATACATTTCATTTTAGCTTCCTTTCTTGCATGCCGATTCTTGGTAATGTTTGTCCGATGCCTCTATCTTCTTACCTCTGTGCCCTCTCTTCTTATCTTCCTTTCTCTGTTTATACCCTCTCACTTTTCTTCCTCCTGGTTATGCCTTATCTCCTACATCATTCCTCCCTCCATCTTGGTCCTCCCTCTGCCTTCTCAATTCCATCTACCATGTGCTGCTTTTTCTTTGTCTCCCTAATTTATTTCTCTCATTTCCTTTTTTACCTTCCCACCTCTTCTTCCTCTCTCCTTAACCAACACTCCCTCGCTCCCTTTCTCTGCTTCGTTTACCAACATTCCCTCCCTCTGCTCCCTTCACCAACATTCCCTCCCTCTGCTTCGTTCACCAACGCTCCCTCCATCTGCTCCCTTCACCAACACTCCCTCCCTGTGCTCCCTTCACCAACACTCCCTCCCTCTGCTTCCTTCACCAACACTCCCTCCCTCTGCTCCCTTCACCAACACTCCCTCCCTCTGCTCCCTTCACCAACACTCCCTCCCTCTGCTCCCTTCACCAACACTCCCTCCCTCTGCTTCCTTCACCAACACTCCCTCCCTCTGCTCCCTTCACCAACACTCCCTCCCTCTGCTCCCTTCACCAACACTCCCTCCCTCTGCTCCCTTCACCAACACTCCCTCCCTCTGCTCCCTTCACCAACACTCCCTCCCTCTGCTCCCTTCACCAACACTCCCTCCCTCTGCTCCCTTCACCAACACTCCCTCCCTCTGCTCCCTTCACCAACACTCCCTCCCTCTGCTCCCTTCACCAACACTCCCTCCCTCTGCTCCCTTCACCAACACTCCCTCCCTCTGCTCCCTTCACCAACACTCCCTCCCTCTGCTCCCTTCACCAACACTCCCTCCCTCTGCTCCCTTCACCAACACTCCCTCCCTCTGCTCCCTTCACCAACACTCCCTCCCTCTGCTCCCTTCACCAACACTCCCTCCCTCTGCTCCCTTCACCAACACTCCTTCTGCTCCCTTCACCTACACTCCCCCTCTGCTCCCTTCAACACTCCCTCTGCTCCCTTCACCAACACTCCCTCTGCTCCCTTTACCAACACTCCCTCGTTCTGCTCCCTTCACCTACACTCCCTCTGCTCCCTTCACCTACACTTCCTCTGCTCCCTTCACCAACACTCCCTCCGCTCCCTTCACTTACACTCCCTCTGCTCCCTTCACCTACACTCCCTCTGCTCCCTTCACCTACACTCCCTCTGCTCCCTTCACCTACACTCCCTCTGCTCCCTTCACCTACACTCCCTCTGCTCCCTTCACCAACACTCCCTCCCTCTGCTCCCTACATCTACACTCCCTATGCTCCCTTCATCTACACTCCCTCTGCTCCTTTCACCAGCACTCCCTCCCTCTGCTCCCTTCACCAACACTCCCTCCCTCTGCTCCCTTCAACACTCCCTCTGCTCCCTTCACCAACACTCCCTCCCTCTGCTCCCTTCAACACTCCCTCTGCTCCCTTCACCAACACTCCCTCCTTCTGCTCCCTTCACCTACACTCCCTCTGCTCCCTTCACCTACACTCCCTCTGCTCCCTTCACCTACACTCCCTCTGCTCCCTTCACCAACACTCCCTCCCTCTGCTCCCTTCACCTACACTCCCCCTCTGCTCCCTTCAACACTCCCTCTGCTCCCTTCAACACTCCCTCTGCTCCCTTCACCAACACTCCCTCTGCTCCCTTCACCAACACTCCCTCTGCTCCCTTCACCAACACTCCCTCCTTCTGCTCCCTTCACCTACACTCCCTTCATCTACACTCCCTCCCTCTGCTCCCTTCACCAGCACTCCCTCCCTCTGCTATCTTCACCAACACTCCCTCCCTCTGCTCCCTTCACCAACACTCCCTCCCTCTGCTCCCTTCACCAACACTCCCTCCCTCTGCTCCCTTCACCAACACTCCCTCCCTCTGCTCCCTTCACCAACACTCCCTCCCTCTGCTCCCTTCACCAACACTCCCTCCCTCTGCTCCCTTCACCAACACTCCCTCCCTTTGCTCCCTCCATCAACATTCCCTCTGGTGTCTCTACCAACACTTCCCCTCACTGCTCATTCCAACAACACTCTGAGGGTGCCAGTGTTGTGGTGGTTAGAGTGGTGGAGTGTGGGTGCCAGAGTGGGGGAGAGTGCTGATAAAGGGAGAGGCGTGGACAAAGGGAAGAATAACGGGCAATAAGAGAGATAAGCACAAGGGGTAGAAGTACTAGGGGAGGGGGGAGAGGGTGCAAGAGACAATGTAGGGGAAAGGGAGGAGGACGGGTGAAAAAATAATAATAGCATTATCATTAATTTTATTATATTTAAGAGAAGCACTAAACCCTTCCAAGTCATGCAGAGACTAGGACAATTGAGATTACCAGGCTCGATCCAAGGAATTGACGCTACCCTCCTCTTCCTCGGATCAAACTTGATTACCTCCATCCCTTCTATTTCCCCACCGCTGTATGATCCTTACCGGCAGAATTTAACATCAGTAGTAGCAGTAATAATAATAAAACTATTAATAATCCGGTTATGATAACTAGCATTGTATTAGCCTCGTAGTAGCTGCTGGACAACCTTAAGTGCACCTGAGATCAAGGATCCTCCTTTGCTTTCATCACCGCTGGTAGTTTCTTCTTCCTCCATCTCTTCAAGACACTTGAGGTTGACTTCAGAGGTTTCTGCTTCCTACGACTTAACGAGTTGTAGTGTGTTAACACTTGTATTAGTTAAGTGGTGTATTGTCATTGTTGCGTCTCTTGTTGCGTTGGTTCTGTGATTTTTGTCACTGATGACTGAGATACCTGTGCAAGGCTTATCTCATTCTTCAACTTGTAGGTATTCTAAGCCGTTTATATAATGTCTGTCAGACACAGCAACATCTTGGGATCTTCACGCAATGAATCCTTCAAAGCTTGCTTAACCTATAGACATAACCTACTTCCACTAGTAGATTTTGGATTATTCCACTGGTGAAGCCGCCTACCACATTTGTTTGCATTACATAAGCCCTTTCTCCACGCATATGCTGTACTTTCATCAAGAATGATGGCCTGAACACATCGATTCCAGGCTGAGGGACTGATTGCCTCAAACTCCTTCTCATCTTCCGCCATTCTTCTCTCTATTGGACTGATGAAACCACTGGAGTTGCACAGGTATCTCTCATCAAATGTGGGTTTTGTAAACCGTTGTACAATACTGTTACTCTTGTTGTGTTGGCTCACTGTCGTGTATCACTGACTCATTTGTTGAAGGCCTCGTCTCAGTGTTTCTCTTTATTCTGCATTAATTTTGAATGGACTGTTGCAGTTGATATTTTTCAGACATTTGCTTCTAAATAGTAATAATCATCGACATGGATTAAGATACATTTATCTACAACGAAGCTTTTTTCTGTCTCTAAAACACTATTTTTTCCGGCAGCAGCAGCAGCAGCATCACCATCACCACCACAACAACAACCACAGCAGCTACAGGTGAGACAACAGCCAGAGGACCATCAACAACTGCTACAACACCAACAACAGCCTTGACATCAACATCATCCTGTCGGTCACTTGGATTCCTCACACCCACCCATTCTCACACACACACACACACACACACACACACACACACACACACACACACACACACACACACAAGTTCTGGCAGACAAAAATGACTCATGAATGTAAAACTGCTACTTCTCCTCTTTCTCGCTAACAGATAGCTGTGGCTCCCAGATTTTAAGCGCCTCCCATAGCACAGAGGGACAAGACACCCCGGCCACTCGTCAGCTGGAAAACGAGCGTAATTGTCTTGAGGATAAGGGACGATCTCCCTCCTGTCTCAGAGCGTGGTTGAGGATTATCTTGCCTCGGGAGGAGCGTTCTTCGTGTCGCATAATGGTCCTGGCGGGGGAGACAAGTGTTCATCTGAAGGGTGCTGAGACGAAGACAAGGAGTGGGAGGAGAAGGAGGGAAGATAAGAGGGGAGGAAGGAACATTGATGGAAAGAGTAAAGTATGAAACGGAAAAGGAAATACGAAATAGAGGAAAAGGAGAGGGAAAAAAGAAACAGAGAAACAGGAGAGACAATGAATGAAGGAATGCAGGAAGGGGAGAGGAAAAGAGGGAAGTAGGGATATAGAAAAAAAAAAGGATGTAGTGGAGAATCAATAGAGAAAAAAGGAGAAGCGAAGAACTAGAAAAGGAAGAAGTAGCGGGAAAACGAGAAGATATGAAGAACGAAGGAAAAAAAGGAAGGATTGAAGAATGATTGGCAGGAGGAAAATGGAGGAAAGGGTGTAAAACAAGGAACAATGCCGATAATATCGGGTGCTATTGGAATGTGAACAAAGGTAATATCTATGAAGGGATTCATGGAAATCCAGTTATCCAGCCTTGGGTTCTGGTGGACAGGAGAGTGCTTCGTGTAAAATGAAAGCATCTTAGAAGAGACTGAGCGCTGAAATGTGCTAAAGCATGATATTACCTCTTAGCATGCATAGTATATATATATATATATATATATATATATATATATATATATATATATATATATATATATATATATATATATATATATATATATATATATATATGGATAGGATTATGCTTGTACATACATGACTTATATATATAAAAATTAATGTACCTTAGTGATGCTAAAGAAGCGAGTTTGTGTGTGTGTGTGTGTGTACTCACCTATTTGTGGTAGCAGGGGTCGATTCATAGCTTCTGGCCCCGCCTCTTCACTGATTGCTACTGGGTCCTCTCTCTCCCTGCTCCCTGAGCCTTATCAAACCTCGTCTTAAAACTATGTACGGTTCCCGACTCCACTGCATCACTTTCTAGGCTATTCCACTTCCTGACAATTCTATGACTGAAGAAATGCTTCCTAACATCCCTTTGATTCATCTGAGTCTTCAACTTCCAACTGTGACCTCTTGTTTCTAAGTCCTATCTATGGAACACCCTCTTGTCCACCTTGTCTATTCCGCGCAGTATTTTATATGTCGTTATCATGTCTCCCCTAACCCTCCTGTCGTCCAGTATCGTCAGGCCAATTTCGTCTAACCTTTCTTCGTAGGACAATCCCCGTAGCTTTGGGACTAGTCTTGTTGCAAACCTTTGCAGTTTCTCTAATTTCTTGACGTGCTTGACCAGGTGTACATTCCAAACTGGTGCTGCATACTCCAGTATGAGCCTGACGTAAATGGTGTACGGAGTCTTGAATGATTCCTTACTGAGACATCGGAACGCTATTCTTAGGTGTGCCAGATGCCCGTACGCTGCAGCAGTTATCTGATTGATGTGCGCCTCAGGAGATGTGCTCGGTATTATAACCACTCAATGATTTTTTTCCTTGAGTGAGGTTTGCAGTCTTTGGCCACCCAGACTATACTGTGTCTGAGGTCTTCTTTGTCCTTCCCCGATCTTCATGACTTTGCATTTGGCAGTGTTAAATTCAAGGAGCCAATTGCTGGACCAGGCTTGTAGCCTGTCCAGGTCTCTTTGCAGTCCTGCCTGATCCTCGACCGATTTGATTCTCCTTGTTAACTTCACATCATCTGCAAACAAGGACACTCCTGAGTCTATCCCTTCCGTTATGTCATTCACATATACCATAAACAGCACCGGTCCTAGGACTGTGGAACCCCGCTTGTCACACGCGTCCACTCTGACACCTCGTCACGTACCATGACTCGTTATTGCCTCCCTGTCAGGTATTTTCTGATCCATTGCAGTGCCTTTCCTGTTATGTGTACCTGATCTTCAAGCTTTTGCAGTAACCTCTTTTGAGGAACTGTGTCGAAGGCCTTCTTGCAGCCCAAGAAAATGCAGTCTATCCACTCCTCTCGTGTGTGTGTGTGTGTGTGTGTGTGTGTGTGTGTGTGTGTGTGTGTGAGTGAGTACTCGCCTATTTTTGCTCATCTGTCTGTAGTTGCAGGAGTCGATTCACAGCTCCTGGCCCCGCCTCTTCACTGACTGCTACTAGGTCCTCTCTCTCACTGCTCCATGTGCTTCTTCAAACCTCGTCTTAAAACTATACGTGGTTCTTGCCTTCACTACGTGATTTTCCAGACTATTTGCAGTCTTTGGCCACCTGGCCTATACTCTGTCTGCAGTCTTCTTTGTCTTTCCCCGATCTTCGGGACTCTGCATTTGGTGAGGTTAAATTCGAGGAGTCAGTTGCTGGACCAGGCTTGTGTATGAGTGTGTGTGTGTGTGTGTGTGTGTGTGTGTGTGTGTGTGTGTGTGTGTGTGTGTGTGTGTGTGTGTGTGTGTGTGTGTGTGTGCGCGCGCGCGCGTGAATCACTCTTACAAAGGAAGTGTTAACGCAGATATTTTTAAGCACACATGTAATATAAATATTTTACAGAGTCTCTTCTGGTATCGGCTGTTTTTCACCGATATCGATATTGTAGAAATTGCATATACCGATACATTAGCACATCCCTCTTTACAGCGAACCCGAATGATTTACGTATAACGTCCTTTCAACTTGAGGAAGTGCTGACAATACTTACATCACCCCTAAGGTGACACGTTGGCAGCTGATTATAAGAACCAGTTCTCTGCTACGGTGACTAAATATTACCGTCATATTAGGGAAAAGGAGAGCATCCCTGGTGGCAGCGGCGACGGCAGCAAGATGAAGGCACTGTGGCACGTGGGTGTGGGAGTGCCAAGGAGGAGCCTGGAAACGCCTCAACACTGCATAAATCTCTCGCCCGACCCAAACTTTAGATTAGTTCCCCATTTGTTTGTTCCTTCTCAACAAGAAGGACTAGCAAGGAGTTTCCTGATAAATAGTTTCTCCGGAGGACCACGACTGGTAAATGTGTTTGATATCGGATGGCAGACGGCTGTGTCGTACACCTCGGCCAGGAGAGGGCTGTGTCGCATACCTCGGCCGGGATACGTCTGTGTGTCGTACACCTCCACTGAGAGATGCCTGGGTAGCGGCTGTCAGAAAAAAACACGGAGAACCAACGGATAGGCCGGATAATTCGGCCGAGTAATGACACATTTATGCTCGGTTCAGGGCACCTATCACATTATCGCTGCAAGGGGAAAACGCTACATCTGTACGGGATAATACGGCACTTGGTAATGGAATTTAATGAGGTTAGAAGGAAGAAAAGTAATTTTACTCCACATTTTAAATTTTTACACACACCAGACACTCACACTTTTACGTTGCTAAGAACTATTATCCTACCACTGCTCATCCCAAGACACAGCGCTAAGAGTATCCTACTCTTTACCCCTGAATACTACTGAAACAATTGACTAGTACCCTAGTACAACTGCAACAGTCGACTAGCACCCAAGTACAACTGCAACAGTCGTCTAGTACCCTAGTACAACTGCAGCAGTCGACTAGCACCCTAGTACAACTGCAACAGTCGACTAGCACCCAAGTACAACTGCAACAGTCGACTAGCACCCAAGTACAACTGCAACAGTCGACTAGCACCCTAGTACAACTGCAACAGTCGACTAGCACCCAAGTACAACTGCAACATTCGTCTAGTACCCTAGTACAACTGCAGCAGTCGACTAGCACCCTAGTACAACTGCAACAGTCGACTAGCACCCTAGTACAACTGCAACAGTCGACTAGCACCCAAGTACAAATGCAACAGTCGACTAACACCCTGGTACAACTGCAACAGTCGACTAGCACCCTAGTACAACTGCAACAGTCGACTAGCACCCTAGTACAACTGCAACAGTCGACTAGCACCCAAGTACAACTGCAACAGTCGACTAGCACCCAAGTACAACTGCAACAGTCGACTAGCACCCAAGTACAACTGCAACAGTCGACTATCACCCTAGTACAACTGCAACAGACGACTATCACCCTAGTACAACTGCAACAGACGACTAGCACCCTAGTACAACTGCAACAGTCGACTAGCGCCCTAGTACAACTGCAACAGTCGACTAGCACACTAGTACAACTGCAGCAGTCGACTAGCACCCTAGTACAAATGCAACAGTCGACTAGCACCCTACTACAACTGCAACAGTCGACTAGCACCCAAGTACAAATGCAACAGTCGACTAACACCCTGGTACAACTGCAACAATCGACTAGCACCCAAGTACAACTGCAACAGTCGACTAGCACCCAAGAACAGCTGCAACAGTCGACTAGTACCCAAGAACAACTGCAAAAGTCGACTAGCACCCAAGTACAACTGCAAAAGTCGACTAGCACCCAAGAACAACTGCAACAGTCGACTAGCACCCTAGTACAACTGCAACAGTCGACTAGCACCCTAGTACAACTGCAACAGTCGACTAGCACCCAAGTACAACTGCAACAGTCGACTAGCACCCAAGTACAACTGCAACAGTCGACTAGCACCCAAGTACAACTGCAACAGTCGACTAGCACCCAAGTACAACTGCAACAGTCGACTATCACTCTAGTACAACTGCAACAGACGACTATCACCCTAGTACAACTGCAACAGACGACTAGCACCCTAGTACAACTGCAACAGTCGACTAGCGCCCTAGTACAACTGTAGCAGTCGACTAGCACCCTAGTACAAGTGCAGCAGTCGACTAGCACCCAAGTACAAATGCAACAGACGACTAGCACCCAAGTACAAATGCAACAGTCGACTAACACCCTGGTACAACTGAAACAGTCGACTAGCACCCTAGTACAACTGCAACAGTCGTCTAGCACCCTAGTACAACTGCAACAGTCGACTAGCGCCCTAGTACAACTGCAACAGTCGTCTAGCACTCAAGTACAACTGCAACAGTCGACTAGCACCCAAGTTCAACTGCAACATACGACTATCACCCTAGTACAACTGCAACAGTCGACTAGCACCCAAGTACAACTGCAACAGTCGATTAGCACCCATGTACAACTGCAACAGTCGACTAGCACCCAAGTACAACTGCAACAGTCGACTATCACCCTAGTACAACTGCAACAGACGACTATCACCCTAGTACAACTGCAACAGACGACTAGCACCCTAGTACAACTGCAACAGTCGACTAGCGCCCTAGTACAACTGCAGCAGTCGACTAGCACCCTAGTACAACTGCAGCAGTCAACTAGCACCCAAGTACAAATGCAACAGTCGACTAGCACCCAAGTACAAATGCAACAGTCGACTAGCACCCTAGTACAAATGCAACAGTCGACTAGCACCCTAGTACAACTGCACCAGTCGACTAGCACCCTAGTACATCTGCAACAGTCGACTAGCACCCAAGTACAAATGCAACAGTCGACTAGCACCCAAGTACAAATGCAACAGTCGACTACCACCCAAGTACAAATGCAACAGTCGACTAGCACCCAAGTACAACTGCAACAGTCGACTAGCACCCAAGTACAACTGCAACATTCGTCTAGTACCCTAGTACAACTGCAACAGTCGACTAGCACCCTAGTACAACTGCAACAGTCGACTAGCACCCAAGTACAACTGCAACAGTCGACTAGCACCCAAGTACAGCTGCAACATTCGACTAGCACCCTAGTACAACTGCAACAGTCGACTAGCACCCAAGTACAACTGCAACAGTCGACTAGCACCCAAGTACAGCTGCAACATTCGACTAGCACCCTAGTACAACTGCAACAGTCGACTAGCACCCAAGTACAACTGCAACATTCGTCTAGTACCCTAGTACAACTGCAACAGTCGATTAGCACCCTAGTACAACTGCAACAGTCGACTAGCACCCAAGAACAACTGCAACAGTCGACTAGCACCCAAGTACAGCTGCAACAGTCGACTAGCACCCAAGTACAACTGCAACAGTCGACTAGCACCATAGTACAACTGCACCAGTCGACTACCACCCTAGTACAACTGCAACAGTCGACTAGCACCCAAGCACAACTGCAACAGATGACTATCACCCTAGTACAACTGCAACATACGACTATCACCCTAGTACAACTGCAACAGTCGACTAATACCATGAAACAACTGCAACAGTCGACTAGCACCCAAGTATAACTGCAACAGACGACTAGCACCCTAGTGCAACTGCAACAGTCGACTAGCACTCTAGTACAACTGCACCAGTCGACTAGCACCCTAGTACAACAGCAACAGTCGATTATCACCCTAGTACAACTGCAACAGTCGGCTATCACCCTAGTACAACTGCAACAGTCGACTAGCACCCTAGTACAACTGCAACAGTCGACTAGCACCCAAGTACAACTGCAACAGACGACTAGCACTCTAGTACAACTGAAACAGTCGACTAGCACCCTAGTACAACTGCAAGAGGCGACTAGCACCCTAGTACAACTGCAAGAGGCGACTAGCACCCTAGTACAACTGCAACAGTCGACTAGCACCCTAGTACAACTGCAACAGTCGACTATCACCCAAGTACAACTGCAACAGTCGACTATCACCCAAGTACAACTGCAACAGTCGACTATCACCCAAGTACAACTGCAACAGTCGACTAGCACCCTAGTACAACTGCAACAGTCGACTAGCACCCTAGTACAACTGCAACACAACAGTCGACTAGCACCCAAGTACAACTGCAACAGTCGACTAGCACCCTAGTACAACTGCAACAGTTGACTAACACCATGAAACAACTGCAACAGTCGACTAGCACCCTAGAACAACTGCAATAGTCGACTAGCACCCTAGTACAACTGCAACAATCGACTAGTATCCTAGTACAACTGCAACAGTCGTCTAGTACCCAAGTACAACTGGAGTCAGGAGACTTACCCGGACGTCTCGATTCAAGACTTAAAAAGAAATAACTGTGTTGTAGTTGAACAATTCCTCATAACACCTGTCACTTATAAGAGGAACCTAATGACTACGTTTCGGTCCGTCCTGTGACTTAACAATGGTCCAGGATGGGTGGAAACGTCGTGTAGTACGTAATCACAAATATAAAATCCTGAGCCACATATCACATAATTATCAATTTTAAATCTGTTTTTAACAAAATCAGGTAAATCCGCAGTGTGTGGCTAATCTATCATACACACGAGTTACGTTGTGGGAACAAAAGTTCACTTTAATTCACTGTCATACTCCATCACCCGGGATGAGTTGTATACATTAGGTAATGAAAAGTGTCAGACAGAGCCGGGAGACTTCAGCGAGGTGACGAGGAGGTTGTCAGACATTCCGGTACGCAAACAGAGACGTAACAGAACAAGCATTGACTGAGACAGCGTTTTGCTCTGCGTTACGAGTCTGAGACGTGATACAGTGTATTAAGTATGAAACTGGTATAAACCTTGGTAGCAGATACCGAAAAATTGGTATCGAAAGACGCGTCAACAAACCTTAGGACGTATTAATTAAGTAATGTTTTGGTCCTGGGAACTTGATCACTTCTCCTGATCTGGGTCCCATGATAGAAAAGTTTTCTAATATGTCCAGGAGTTTGCTCACGTGTCTACAAGTACGAAACTAAACGTAATAATATAATCTGTACGGAAATAAACGTAATATAATCAATACAAGACAATAATAATAAAAGCAACAGTACAAGTCTCCAGTGAAATAAAAAAAAAAAGTACATTGTGGGGAAACATCAGTATTAATTTTACATCAGGAAAATTTGCATTGCCTGAAATGTTAAAAAAAAAAAAAAAAAAAAAAAAAAAAGAGATGATTTTATGACAATTGGACTGGTAATATTACTTTTGAAATGTACCAGAAAAATTGCTTTCCTAATAACCAAAAGAAAAAAAATTGCCAAAAAAGGCAAGTACATAAATGGATATTATGATTTACCCTGTCAACGAAAGATGTAAAAAAAAAAAAAAAAAAAAAAAAAAAAAAAAAAAAAAAAAAAAAAAAAAAAAGGGGGCTACTCAGTACCCGAGTTCCTGAGTGTTCTCAGAGTGAAATATATTTGTTTGGTACGGTAGGTTTAAAGCCTATCGACTGCACAAAGGGAGGTTCATTAAGGCTGCAAGTCACCTGTACACCACCAGTCAGGAATACTTTAATCCTTAAATCAGTGTTTAATTTATACTCAAAGTTTATACACAGAGACGTACCTGTGTGTGTGTGTACAACGTATGACAGTTAAATGTGGTGGTGGTGATACACTCGTCAGAAAACAACACATTGTCTCCTAACACATTGTCTCCTAACACAGTGTCTCCTGACACAGTGTCTCCTGACACAGTGTCTCCTGACACAGTGTCTCCTGACACAGTGTATCCTGACACAGTGTATCCTGACACAGTGTATCCTGACACAGTGTATCCTGACACAGTGTATCCTGACACAGTGTATCCTGACACAGTGTATCCTGACACAGTGTATCCTGACACAGTGCATCCTGACACAGTGCCTCCTGACACAGTGCCTCCTGACACAGTGTATCCTGACAGTGCCTCCTGACACAGTGCCTCCTGACACAGTGCCTCCTGACACAGTGCCTCCTGACACAGTGCCTCCTGACACAGTGCCTCCTGACACAGTGCCTCCTGACACAGTGCCTCCTGACACAGTGCCTCCTGACACAGTGCCTCCTGACACAATGCCTCCTGACACAATGCCTCCTGACACAGTGCCCCCTGACACAGTGTCTCACACATGTCTTAATCTAATAATGAATCATTTCAGTGGTTCAGGACCCACTCACCATTTAAAGAGAGATCACTACACAGTAGAGAGTAATACCTTTCAAGTTGCCTCTAGACTCTTACTGGCATCCTAAAATCAATTTCCTTTTAAAGACAAACATATTTAGGTGTCATTTATACTTAAATTATTATTTCATTGCTATTTTTTATTAGAAGTATATTTAAAAGAAAAGTAAACCATTGTGGGGTTGTAAAGACGCTTTTATGTAATATATTTTGACCATATCGCAAGAATTTTCCTTAGGCAAGACATCCTCACTTCTAATGCATCAGTCTCGGGGCAGTCAGCATGTTAATTTCACTCACTCACTCTGTGCCCATGAACACACAGCACGAAAGACTATTGGCGCCTTCAAGTTCTGAAGAAAACTAAAACACTAAGTGTTTACTTCGAGTTCAACACTAAGAGTAAAGTCATCAAATTCAATATTTACTTTTCAAACTATGTATCCTTACCACTCCAGTGTGTGCACATAACCATTCAAGTAAATTACTTTGTTAACCGTGTCACTTACCTTTTCTCCTTCGGTGAATTTACGACTCAGTGAAACGAAACTCATGAGGTTGTAGCATACACTGTAACACTAAACCAGTAACACTATGACACACTCATGCTAACACTGAACCGGTGAGGTTATAACACACTCACCCTGTAGTCCGCACCCCACCTCACTTGGATGAATGAGCTCTCGGCTTTGAAGACGTGAACGCTTGTTTTGTCTTGACGTCAAACAGTTCCCTGCCTTTGACTGGTTACTCGGAAACAGGTGCGGTAGATAGCCAGTTATTACCGAGGTCTGGAGATCAAAGCTGAACTGGAGAGGCACTGACCAATGGGCCATTAATTTATTGCAAAAGGCCAATATAAACGAGGCAGCCTGTTTTGAGAACAAGTTTATATGGACTTTAATGCCAATTAACCATCTAAATTCTCTGGAGGTAGAGAGAGAGAGAGAGGTAGAGAGAGAGAGAGAGAGAGCTCTTCATGCAGTTCCCCAGACACTGGGGAAATGTTGTTGTTGTCTTAATGCGTGTTAGGACAACGAGGAACAGTTAGTAATTTGTTTTTGCTTACTTTACAAAGGAGCGACACTCACCACAACCATCTTTATGCGAACTGTAAAACTTTATCAATCTTTTCTCTCGCCACCTGCGACGAAGATGCTCGCCAGCATCCCCGTCGCGGTGGTAATGTAATCATTATTATAAGAGTGGAAAATTATGATTAATATAAGCATAGTGATGAACTAACTCGTAGGGATCATAGAGTCCTTTGTGGTTTTGACTAGTAAAAAAAGAGGCTCTCAACTTGACTTTCCCAAGTGTTGCACATGCTTTATTCATCAACAAGTGTTGCATATATCTTAGTCATCCACAAGAGTTGTTTATGTCTTATTCATTCACAAGTGTTGCAAATTTCTTAGTTATCTAGTAGTCGCTATTATATTCTTTTGATTCCATTGTACGTGAAGGAATTTCATTACAGAGAATAATATCTTTCCACTTGCAGTAAACATCCCTCGTAACCAAAAGAACATCCTCTGGGACTGACCACTTCTGTTCCTTCATCAAACGCTGACCACTACTTTCATGACCAGTAAATTATATGACCCGAAAGCCCCGTCCACGCTTAAGCACCCACTACTGTGACTATTTCATCGTTCCACTGTATAAATCTCATTTCCCATATCTTTGTATTAAACTGGTAAAGCCCTTGGTGGGCAAAATGTATTGCTAAGGAAAACTTACAGATGTGTCTTCGTTAACAAGACAACAGTGCCTAAGCATGTGTAAGAAGACTATTTGGATTTTTAAATAGTGAGGCACAGATCTTGTCTCCATACAACAGAATGGATATAAATGCATCGAAGAGCATACAGGGAATCTTACTTTCAGAAACATGTGTAACACCTGAGTAACTTTATCCAGAAGAAGTTTCACCAATCAGGGGCTTTATCAATTAAATACAGAGGCTATTGGAAGGTGTTCAAACCGGAGACAATAGAAGACGAGGTAATCAATCTCTTAGCTTAGATGAACACCATCTAGGCTGAGGGACTGATTACCTTGTCTTCTACTGTCTCCAGTTTCAGCATTTCCATTGTATTGACTTAAAAAAACACTGACTGGCGAAACAAGTACTGGTTTGGTAACAGAGTTGTAGATAGGTGGAACAATTTACCAAGTAGATTCATTGAAGCCAACACCTTTGTTACCTTTAAAATTAGGCTAGATAAATATTTGAGTGAGAATGACTGGATTTGAGGACTTGCCTAGCAAGGTAAATAGGCTTACATCAGTGCTCCTCCACTCTTATGTTTTTATTAGTGTTCTTAGACGTTGTCTGTGTGTCTAATTTATTCAATTGTGTGATTACATAGAGCGAAACGTTGTAAAACAAACTTGTTCCTCACATGTGTCTTTTCCACATTACTGTCGGCAGCACGCCTTTGTACCCAACAGCAATAAAACGATCGTTAACACGTAAAGTTAACTCGCTTAATACGCAAGGTGATTACGTCGCTATATATAAACAAAAATTGCTGAAAATGACTATATTTGCTGTTATTTTTGGTTACTTTTTCTCGCCTCGTCCCGTGGATTACCTCTCACAAACTACAGTGGTACGTGAATGCCAGAGAGGCCTCACGTACCGTTTAGATCATTTTGTTTTTCCTCCTCCAACAGGTGAAGGGTTCGTGTTACAAGGAATTGGAGCTAATCTCTTCCCCCCGTCCCTTTTATTTAGATTGAGTCCTGATTACTCTTACCATTTCTATTTCCCTGTTGCTGCAACATCCTTACGACTTTAGTGCTTCGAAATGAATTTTAAGATAATCCCAGCACAGTATATAGGCACTTAGTTATGTATTTCTCAGTGTGTATATACACCTAGTGATGTATATTTCTCAGTTTATATACACCTAGAGGTGTGTATTTCTAAGAGTATATTTATCAGTGCATATACATTGAGAAGTTTATATCTCATAGTATATATACACCAAGAGGTGTGTATGCGTGTCTCTTAATGTGTATATGCACAAGTATGTATATACCCAGCATGGAACCTCTTTTTGTCAACAATATCAAGGTTTTCCTTCAAAAAGCCTGATGCATCCTACAAAAGTCTAAACGAGGGACGAAACTCGTATACCTTCTTCCTGGTCAACCCAGACCTGCCAAATTATACGTGTTTCCAAAGACACGACAATTCCAGCGCACCTTTCCGAGCCATCATCTCAGGTTAGTGGGACACTCCTCGCTGCTGGAGTGCATCAGCCTCGCGCATTTAAAGCACTCGGGACCTCTTATACGCATATGTGCCAGGAATAAATACAGCATTTTTTTTGCGTATGAAAATTTTAAGACAGGATTAGCAGGTACAGAAACATTCCTTCTCTACATCAAGACTTTGCAGAATTAAATGACTTGTGCGTCAACTTTATCTAATTTAAATACGAAAAATGGTGTGTCAAAGTGTTTTGGCATGACAATGGGCAACCCACTCATCGTCGTGTTAGGCAATAAATATATGTTGAAAATGGGTGAGAGGGGGAGGGGTTCTAGTTCGTAAATCCTGGTACAGTAACATGGCTGCGGTACGTAGACGACGTACTGGTGTTGCAATACCCAAAGCGCCTCAACATACACAACCTCGTTGTGCAAGAATGGCATATAATACCGACAAGATGAAATTAAGACACATGTGCAACATCTGGGTATCTTTATTGTAGACGTTTCACCATCCAGTGGCTTTATCAATACAAATTCTAGGATATAGCTGGAAGACAGTAGGACTATATACAGAAGATGAGGTAATCAGTCCCTCAACCTAGGTTGAGGGACTGATTACCTCATCTTCTGTATATAGTCCTACTGTCTTCCAGCTATATCCTAGAATTTGTATTGATAAAGCCACTGGATGGCGAAACGTCTACAATAAAGATACCCAGATGTTGCACATGTGTCTTAATTTCAACTTCATACACAACCTCCTCGATTAGATCGACGCAGTAGCGCCAACCAATAAATTTACTCTAGAGCACGAGAGAGATGGTCAACTCCTGAGATGTCCTTTGAAAGTCTCAAAACAACGACACTCGATCCTTTAAGATGTACATTTCTACTCTCACCACGACACATGAACCAGCAGAGTAGTTTTCCAGTCCTCCTCGAGGAGAAAAACAAGACTAGAAATGCAAATACTGTAGTTCCTGCATTTTTCAAGCATTTACGCGACCTTGTTCCCTGCCCTCTTCATACACAACTGTAGACGAAGAACGAGGACTGTCCTCAACACGACGTCCAGGGAACAAACCGCCAAGAGTTATGTGATACTCTCTAGCGGCAGTGTAGCCAGCAAGCAATACGACAGGTGCATTAACTGAAGCAACATCCATTTGACTACTGTGTCTTCCATAGCCATCAAGAAACTCGCCAGTTTCCACCACAGTGGTCTAATCGATCCAGTGTGATTACTGCCAAAAAATAAATACGTGGGAGAAACAGGTAGACGACAGTCCAACAGGATCAACAAACATAATTTTAATGCAGCAAGGAAGACCTGAGTAACCCGAAGTTGGTCCACTGAAACACAGAGGGACACCTGGCAGAGGTTTACGCAGTTGTTTAGAAGCCATTCTAAGTGCTGTAAGCACACTCTCACAAAAAAAATCAGTAAGTTACAATGTCGTCACCACGCCAGCACACATGATCATGGAACAAGTATCACCCACCACCAGACGCAGCTGTCAGGTGACTCACAACTAGGCCTAAACCTTACTCAGCGGCCTTCCCGACTATATATATATATGCTTGTGTTCCCTATAAATATATAACTTCGGAGTGACCACTGTCCCAGGACTGGAACGTTTCCAATAAAATGTTCAAGTATTTGCATTTTACGTCATTTTCCAACACCGAGAGGTATGCGTCTTTCATCATGTATACAGTGAGAGGTGTGTCACGTGCGCGCGCCCACACACACACACACACACACACACACACACACACACACACACACACACACACACACACACACACACACACACACAAGCCAACATTTATGAAAATATTTAAAGGAAATTAATTAACCGGACTTAAACCCCGGAGGTAGGAAATACGGTGTCTGCACTCTGAAGGAGAAGTGAGGTCTTGCAGTTTGAGGGCTCTCTGAGCTGAGATGTCAGTACTCTTCTGGTAAGACAGCGATTGACTGAATGATGGCGAATATGTTTCCTCCTTGTTTCATGGGGTCATCCTGCCTCGGTGGAAAACGGCAGGCGTGTTAAAAAATAAGTACCCGAACAACAAATGCTTTATACAGACCAAGGGCGGCAGCAACAGAGTCAAAGCGGCAACAATACAGACCCAGGGCGGCAGCATCACAGACCTAGCTTGAATCGTGATGTTGTTTTGACTGGCTTCCAGGAATGTTGCAGGACCATGACGGGGGTGCAATATGGAGGATCCCTTGCAGCGGCAAGGGGAAGCGACGGACCACACACAATCAGGAATGCGGAGAGGGGGAGGGGAAAGAGGTCCTAGACTACACACGGGGCCAGAACTCTCACTGCACGCACGCTACTGCAAAAACGCCTCGCTGAACACCACTGCTACTGGAAGAACCATTGTTACGTGGTGTTCAAGGCTCTCGTTTCCATTCCCTATCGTTACCATTATCATGTCTGGTTCGCTGTGGCGATTAATCGCTTCTCTCTCGCAGGAACACACTCCTCTGGGAAACCCTTTTTCCCGTCCATATTATTGAATTAATGTTGGCAATAAAAGGGAGTCTCACTTTTGCTAATTATTTACGCCGTTTTCTCTCGTACCGTGTCCCCTCTTCTGTCCTTTCTGGATCCTCTTCCTAGACCGATTCCATCTTTCGATTTCTGCATTATAATAATTATATTTAATTTAGCGTTGCACCCGTATGTGTCATTTAGCGCAAGAATGACGGAAGTTCGGTCTTGTAACAACTAATTGTGGAATGGTGTTTGACTAGTCAAGCTTCCAATAATCGCCGTAGACTCTTGCAGAATGCTAGCTTCCTTAAAACGATTTAGCTTTGATCTTTGTTGTTTAACTTGCTCCCTGTGAGGCTGCAAAAGTTGGTAAAACCCAATGAAAGGTCATGTACACAGTACAAAGGCGAGGGAGACGGTAAAACCTATGGGATGTTCTGAGAAAGGAGTAAATGCTGGTAGGATAGAACGATTTATGGAGAAAAAAATACATTATTGTTAGTTTTATGTAGTCGGTGATGTTAGAGGATACATACACTCCAGCACTAAATCTCTGTCTGAAACAGAGTACATAACTTTAACACTTATGTAACATTTATGAGAGGTATAATCATGTATCTAAAGTTCACAGCATATACAATAATAAAGTGGACTTTTTGCCATTAACTTATGATAATTTTCACAGGCAGAGATACATGAGTGTTGAAACGGTCAAGGGTGGAGGTGACAGCATGTAAGCGATCCGGGTTGAAATATTGGATGTTCACTCACAGGATAAGTGGTAAAATATGAAATAAATATTTGCTAGAGAGGGCTGAGAGGTTGACATGCAACAGACATGGACACTAAATACAGCGATATGTAAGAAACGATTTTTTTTTATGATAAAGAGAGCATGGGGGAAAAGGCAATGTTTACAACTACCACTGAAGGATAACGATATAACGTTTGAGATAAATCACATGCGAAATTAAAAGAAAGTCTTGCATATTTAAATAGGAGAGACATTTATGTCAACCGGAAGTGCAGTGTGAAGGTAGAATAAAAAACGAACGGGAATTATGATACTTTTCCGTCTTTCCTGGACATGTGAGACTAAAGAATTTTGGATTCAAATGGTGTGCTTCTGACAATACTAAGGAGCAGATACGTTGAAGAATATATTATTTGGACTTTTCTCCTTGTGTCGTTAAAACTCTTCGCAGAGAAAAACATTGTCCTCGTCGGTAACTGCTCTGCAACGCTCGTCTTTACTGAGACAAGAGAAACAACACTGCGTTTGGTATATCCCCCTCTAGGAAGACGAGTGGTGAAGGAAGTGAGGGAGATGGGAGTTGAAGTGTAGTGAGGGAGATGAGAGTTGAAGGTAGTGAGGGAGCCACAGCTGCAGTGTGAGGTGGGCCGCGTACACCGGTCTCACGCCTGCCTTACCTCGGGTAGGGAACAGTTAGTTAGGAGGGACATCAGTCGGTGCAGGGAGGCGAACATGTGCCAGCGACCCTCCCCCCACCAAGCCAGGCAGGCGAACGTGTGCCAGCGACCCTCCGGTGACCACACCAAGCCAGGGAGGCGAATGTACGCCAGCGACCTTCAACAAAACACCACTGATTCTCAACAAAACTGACTACCTTCACAAGTATCCACTTTGCTTAAAGATATGAACACGAATGAAAAAAAAATTAGTAAAAATCGTTAGACTCGTGTGAGTGGATATTTCAACAAGAATATTAATAATAATAATAAAAAAATTAGTTGAAAGATCAACTTAAGGTTATCAATCCTTGTCTACCGTATTTTTGTGGTCTCTCAAAAACCTGCAATTTTCAAATACGAAAAATTCAGCCTTATGCTGACTCGAAGATATTCTCTATAAAAGATAGTACCCTGGGCAACAAGCAGACAAGTGGGTTTAGGTGTAAGTGATGCAGGGTATATCCTCAGTTTTAAGCGACGTATTTTTCAGTCCTGAACGAAACTAAGTCTTAAAATAATTACCTATCCTGTATTACTTGTCTTTGTATTCTATTTACAACAAACTGGTGCTATACCAGAGTGACCTACCATCATTACTCAACAAATTATGCATTTCTACTTGAGTGTTTATTCACAAATGAGCCACACAAGGAAACTTATATATATATATATATATATATATATATATATATATATATATATATATATATATATATATATATATATATATATATATATATATATATATATATATATATATATATATATATATATATATATATATATATATATATATATATATATATATATATATATATATATATATATATATATATATATATATATATATATTGAGACGTGAGCATCGTAACTTCGAGGGGATAGACTCTGCACGTTCTCCCTGCACCTTGGGTGAGTTATGTGTTTGTGTGTCGCTTCTTGAGGCACTAATTTTACTAATGGTTGCCACGTCTTGGAGCACACGTTTTGAGAGAAGAAAGAACTGGATATATATATATATATATATATATATATATATATATATATATATATATATATATATATATATATATATATATATAATATTATTATTTTTATTAACACATTGGCCGATTCCCACCAAGGCAGGGCGGCCCGAAAAAGAGAAACTTTCATCATCATTCACTCCATCACTATCTTGCCAGAGGGGTGCTTTACACTACAGTTTATAAAAATGCTACATTAACACCCCTCCTTCAGAGTGCAGACACTGTACTTTCCATCTCCAGGACTCAAGTCCGGCCTGCCGGTTTCCCTGAATCCCTTCATAAATGTTACCTTGCTCACACTCCAACAGCACGTCAAGTATTAAAAACCATTTGTCTCCATTCCCTCCACTACAAATTTATACTCTCGAAGTCATTCTGCTTCGTTCCATTCTCTCTACATGTCCGAACCACCTCAACAACCCTTCCTCAGCCCTCTGCACAACAGTTTTGGCTATCCCTCACCTCCTCCTAATTTCCAAACTACGAATTCTCTGCATTATATTCACACCACACCTTGCCCTCAGACATGACATCTCAACTGCCTCCAGCCTTCTTCTCACTGCCACATTCATCACGCATGCTGCACACCCATATAAGAGAGTTGGTAAAACTATACTCTCGTACATTCCCCTCTTTGCTTCCAAGGACAAAGTTTTTTGTCTCCACACACACACACACACACACACACACATATATATATATATATATATGTATATATATATAGATATATGTGTGTGTGTGTGTACTCACCTAGTTGAGGTTGCAGGGGTCGATTCGAAGCTCCTGGCCTGTGTGTATGTGTGTGTGTGTGTGTGTGTGTGTGTGTGTGTGTGTGTGTGTGTGTGTGTGTGTGTGTGTGTGTGTGTGTGTGCGTGTGTGTGAGTGTGTGTGTGTGTGTCCTGCCTTGTAGCTTGTATCTCGCATAGCTGTGTGCTGCTTTGTAGCAGCACACAGCTACGCGAGTCGTAATTTAAAGAACATATTAAATATTTATATGGAGGTACCACCTATAGAACTGAGTGGGGACCCACTCAATTCTATAGGTGGTACCTTCTATAGATGGAAGAGAGCAAATATACTTCAGGGATAACTGATTAGGTTTCTCTCCGGTTATGTGTATATTGTTTCCCTACCGCCCTCTATATGTGAATTTTATTTGAAAGCAAAATACGTTAAAAACGAAACACCGGGAAGGACAACAACATACATGACATCGCAGTTCGTACATCTCAAATGATCACCGGTGGTGTGGGGTATTCCCAGAATGCTGCAGGCATTTCCTCTCTGGATCGCAACACTGAATAACGTGAGTTCGTCACCTAACTCTTTAAGGAATCTGAGAGCACACTTATGCCAGTCTCCATTGGTCTCCGATCCTATCGGGACGACGTTATAGCCTGGCCCATGGTCGGGCTCAGAGAGTAGATATACTCTCGAAATTCTTCAAAGGTATATCAGAGGTAGTGCCAGCCTACAGTATTTGTTGGTCTTCGTCTTCCTGATACTAGCGACAACCCCCTTCAGTTTCAGATCACTGCATGTAGGTGTCAGTAGTTGCCCAAGTGTAGTCCCATGCACTCTGCTTACTGTCTTTCCTGGGTAGAATGGTGACTTTATCCGGACGCTTTTGACTTTCATCAGACCTCAGTACCGGAGGTCTCCGCTCTTCTGGGCAACGGTCTGGGGACAGACTTTGCTTATTGATGTAATTGAGTATATATATAGTCAATTACATCGTATAGTTCCTTTATAATGTGAGAAATTACGAAGCGCATAGAATTTCACTATTTTTCTCCACACCGGTTATTCTGCATACTGTGATAACAACTGTTTACTGTGATCTGTTATCTTATTACACACACACACACACACACATATATATATATATATATATATATATATATATATATATATATATATATATATATATATATATATATATATATATATATATATATATATATATATATATATATATATATATATATATATATATATATATATATATATATATATATATATATATATATATATATATATATATATATATATATATATATATATATATATATATATATATATATATATATATATATATATATATATGTCGTGCCGAATGAGTAAAATTGGTCACTTAGCAAGAACTCGTTTAAAATTAAGTTCTTTCTAAAATGTTCTCTTAAACGTTTAAAGATATATTTTTTTCATTTATGTTAATGTAAAAATTAATATTTTTGTACCATAAGAACCTTATAAACTTACCTAACCTTATTAATACAAGCGCAGTTTAACTGAGCTTAATCCAGCATTAGCTTTCTTATTTATTTTCTAAAACCAACAAAAATTGTTTTATTTAAACCAACTGATGTTTAAATATCTGTCAGAAAATAAGGAAACTTTGTATTGAGGAAGATCACTACAAAGGTTACTTGGTGCACAAAGTAACCATGATAGTGCTTAAATTAACCACTGTAGTGGTTAAAGTAACCTCTGAAGTGAAGTAAGTAACCTCTGTAGCGCATAAAGTAACCTCTGTAGCGCACAAAGTAACCATTATTGTGCTCTAATGCGCAAACTTTCCTTAAGAGTAACGGCAGTCATCTCTATAGTTCAAAGTCGTAATTTAAAGAAAACTTTAAGATTTATTTCGGAAAAAATCGCTACCCGGGCGCGTTACAAGGAGGCACACACAGCTAAGCCAGATACAAGCTACAAGGAGGCACACACAGCTACATGAGATACAAGCTACAAGGAGGCACACACAGCTACTTAAGATACAAGTTACAAGGAGGCCCACACAGCTACTTAAGATACAAGTTACAAGGAGGCCCACACAGCTACTTAAGATACAAGCTACAAGGAGGCCCACACAGCTACTTAAGATGCAAGCTACAAGGAGGCACACACAGCTACTTAAGATGCAAGCTACAAGGAGGCACACACAGCTACTTAAGATACAAGCTACAAGGAGGCCCACACAGTTACTTAAGATACAAGCTACAAGGAGGCACACACAGCTACTTAAGGTACAAGCTACAAGGAGGCACACACAGCTACTTAAGATACAAGCTACAAGGAGGCCCACACAGCTACTTAAGATACAAGCTACAAGGAGGCACACACAGCTACATGAGATACAAGCTACAAGGCGGCACACACAGCTACGTAAGATACAAACTACAAGGAGGCACACACAGCTACGTAAGATACAAACTACAAGGAGGCACAAACAGCTACGTAAGATACAAGCTACAAGGAGGCACACACAGCTACATGAGATACAAGCTACAAGGAGGCACACACAGCTACGTAAGATACAAGCTACAAGGAGGCACACACAGCTACGTAAGATACAAACTACAAGGAGGCACACACACCTAAGTAAGATACAAGCTACAAGGAGGCACACACAGCTACGTAAGATACAAGCTACAAGGAGGCACACACAGCTACATAAGATACAAGCTACAAGGAGGCACACACAGCTACATGAGATACAAGCTACAAGGAGGCACACACAGCTACATAAGATACAAGCTACAAGGAGGCACACACAGCTACATAAGATACAAGCTACAAGGAGGCACACACAGCTACATAAGATACAAGCTACAAAGAGGCACACACAGCTACATAAGATACAAGCTACAAGGAGGCTCACACAGCTACATGAGATACAAGCTACAAGGAGGCACACACAGCTACATAAGATACAAGCTACAAGGAGGCACACAGAGCTACATAAGATACAAGCTACAAGGAGGCACACACAGCTACATAAGATACAAGCTACAAGGAGGCACACACAGCTACATAAGATACAAACTACAAGGAGGCACACAGAGCTACATATGATACAAGCTACAAGGAGGCACACACAGCTACATAAGATACAAGCTACAAGGAGGCACACACAGCTACATAAGATACAAGCTATAAGGAGGCACACACAGCTACATAAGATACAAGCTACAAGGAGGCACACACAGCTACATAAGATACAAGCTACAAGGAGGCACACACAGCTACATAAGATACAAGCTACAAGGAGGCACACACAGCTACGCGAGATACTAGCTGCAAGGAGGCACACACAGCTACATAAGATACAAGCTACAAGGAGGCACACACAGCTACGCGAGATACTAGCTGCAAGGAGGCACACACAGCTACATAAGATACAAGCTACAAGGAGGCACACACAGCTACGCGAGATACTAGCTGCAAGGAGGCACACACAGCTACATAAGATACAAGCTACAAGGAGGCACACACAGCTACGTAAGATACAAGCTACAAGGAGGCACACACAGCTACATAAGATACAAGCTACAAGGAGGCACACACAGCTACGCGAGATACAAGCTACAAGGAAGTATGTGATTTTTCTGCTCATTTTAAAGCCCAGACGTAACTAAGACATACTGTCAACCCTCTCTGGGATGCCACCCACAACAATCGATTAACACCCAGGTACTTACTGCTAAGTGAACAGGGGCTGCAGGTGAAAGGAAACATGCCCAACGTGCCGGGAATCGAATAAGGGAGCCTCAGTGTATGCTCTGAGTGAGCCGCTGAGAGGACATCGATGGATCTTATGATTACTTTAATTTAGAACGAAAATAGGGCACTCATTTAAAACGCTAAGTAAATACAATGACGGGGAGACCAGGAGAGTAAGATAATAAAAAGGAGATCCGGTCTAGGAGAAACCTAGACTAGGAGAAACTTGGACTGGGAGAAACCGGGACTGGGAGAAACCTGAACTGGGAAGGATAAAGATTACGAGAGACCTGGAAGTGGAGAGATCGGGACCGGGAAAGACCAGGAGAGGAAGAACTCTGGGAAAACAGACAACAATAATGGCCGGCTAGTGCACACACACACACACACACACACACACACACACATACACACACACACACACACACACACACACACACACACACACACACACACACACACACACACCTAGTAGCGATCAGTGAAGAGGCGGGGCCAGGAGCTCGGACTCGACCCCCGCAACCTCAACTAGGTGAGTACAACTAGGTGAGTACACACACACACACACACACACACACATACACACACACACATACACACACACTCACACTCAGCGGGGTCCCGCAGGGTCAGTCCTAGGACCAGTGCTGTTTCTGGTATTTGTGAACGACATGACGGAAGGAATAGACTCTGAGGTGTCCATGTTTGCAGATGACGTGAAGTTGATGAGAAGAATTCACTCGATCGAAGACCAGGCAGAACTACAAAGGGATCTGGACAGGCTGCAGACCTGGTCCAGCAATTGGCTCCTGGAGTTCAATCCCACCAAGTGCAAAGTCATGAAGACTGGGGAAGGGCAAAGAAGACCGCAGACGGAGTACAGTCTAGGGGGCCAGAGACTACAAACATCACTCAAGGAAAAAGATCTTGGGGTGAGTATAACACCAGGCACATCTCCTGAAGCGCACATCAACCAAATAACTGCTGCAGCATATGGGCGCCATGCAAACCTCAGAACAGCATTCCGACATCTTAATAAGGAATCGTTCAGGACCCTATACACCGTGTACGTTAGGCCCATATTGGAGTATGCGGCACCAGTTTGGAACCCACACCTAGCCAAGCATGTAAAGAAACTAGAGAAAGTGCAAAGGTTTGCAACAAGACTAGTCCCAGAGCTAAGAGGTATGTCCTATGAGGAGAGGTTAAGGGAAATCAACCTGACGACACTGGAGGACAGGAGAGATAGGGGGGACATGATAACGACTTACAAAATACTGAGAGGAATTGACAAGGTGGACAAAGACAGGATGTTCCAGAGATTGGACACAGTAACAAGGGGACACAGTTGGAAGTTGAAGACACAGATGAATCAAAGGGATGTTAGGAAGTATTTCTTCAGCCACAGAGTAGTCAGGAAGTGGAATAGTTTGGGAAGCGATGTAGTGGAGTCAGGATCCATACATAGCTTTAAGCAGAGGTACGATAAAGCTCATGGTTCAGGGAGAGTGACCTAGTAGCGACCAGTGAAGAGGCGGGGCCAGGAGCTTGGACTCGACCCCTGCAACCTCAACTAGGTGAGTACAACTAGGTGAGCACACACACACACACACACACACACACACACACACACACACACACACACACACACACACACACACACACACACACACACACACACACACACACACACACACACACACACACACACACACACACACACACACACACACACACACACACACACATACACACACACAC
>NC_091303.1:12148806-12156306 GCF_038502225.1 Cherax quadricarinatus | reverse complement strand
AAGTCTGAATTTCGATTAGATTGTTATCGGAATTAGTTGCTTTTTATATTGTTATGTCTCTTGCCAAGTCATCATTATTTGTGAAGAAAAGGTCACGTGTGTTTTCCAGTCTTGTTGGCTCCACTATCTGCTGACTTAAGATGTGTTTATTGCAGAGACTTAGTAGCTCATGTGTGTGTGTGTGTGACCTTTCATCTGCGCTGTCTCCAGGGATTATTTCTGCTCTAACATTATTTGTTACATTCTTCCATTTTGTATGCTTTAGGTTGAAATCACCAACCAGTAAGATGTTTGGGGATGGAGTTGGAAGGCTTTCCAGACAGTAAAAAAAATTCAGTAGCTGTTCCTTGAACTGTTGGGAGGTTGCAACTAGTGGCTTATATACAACCAGACAGATACACATACACAGGTCGTCGTGAAGCCGCCGTGGAGAGAAGACGTCTTCGTTCCTGCTCTAAGCACTGTTCCTCGAGTTTTTTCTTGGGTTATCCTCAGTAATTCTCGACCAGAGCTGAGAGGAAACTTGCTTACAGTCACTTCGAGCCCCATTCCTTCAAGAGGATAAGGCGGTGACTTGCTTGCTTGTTTACCCCTTTCTCCCCCATCCCCTCATCCTTCCCCTTCCTCTCCTCACCCAGACATCTACACTGGCCCACACACTAACACTCTGCTTACATTGCTATCCTTCTGACTTTCCAATCATCTTCTTTTTCGGCAACTTCGCCTTCGGCGAGTGAACCCAAGGCATTCTCACCATCCGGTAGCCCGTGTGGTTTTATAAAATCCGGCCGATCTTTGCCTTGGGCCATGTCCCCCCCCCTCACTCCTCGAGGGTAGGCTATCTTAGGGGCTGACCTTCATAAGTCAGCTGACTTAGGATGTTTAGGGCTACCACCCAGGAAAGTCTTTTGATTATCGATGACAATCAAAAGTCTAAGAAGGAAATTCTTGAATGTATTTGATCAAATTCAACGGCTGCTCCAGTGGATGTTTTTTAAACCCACGCTGGGGCAGTACTTCTCCTCTCCTCTGGGGAAAAGTTACTCCAACTGCTTAAGCATGAAGTTCTTGAGAAATTGAAGCCTTTGGGTATCATTCCCATGGCACGTGATAGCTATCAAGCCCAACGAACTGTCTTTGTGGCGATAATTAACAGCTTTATGAGAGAGAGCTCTGCGGAGGAACTTATTGCAGAATTTAATCAGGAGAATTCTGAATTTAAGGTTCTCCATGCATATAAATTCTCTAAACCTGCCAGCAACCAGGTATCATTAAAGTTAACACTTGAGACACCTGAAGCAGCCAAACTCGTATTTCAAAATGGTTTCAAATGTTTTGGCACCAGATGTACACCTGACCAAATCTCTCTTGAACGGTTTGTCAGTGTTACACAATGTTTCAAATGTTATGCATATTGCCATACCACCAATAAATGCAGTAGCCAATCACTAATTTGCAGCATATGCTCTGATGAGCATTCTTTTCGAGATTGCCATATCAAAAATAAGCCCAAGTGTGTCCTTTGCAATGGAAAACACCATGCTGTTTCCCCTATTTGTCCTGAGAGGAAAATGGTAATCCAGAAAATTCTAGATGCCAAGAAACTATCCAATTCTTCGAAGACCCCATCCCAGGCACCTCCAACAATGTCCCAGGATTCTTTCCCGGCTCTTCCTGGATCTAGTGGAGCTCCTCAGGCCTCCTCTACCGGTTTCAATGTTTGGACTTCTGCTCCTCCTGGAGTGCCCCACCCTAACCCTAACGTACAACAAACACAGCCACAAGGTTCTTCCTCTTCCATCATGTCTCAGGGGTTCTCAGCCGGGGATATGACGAGAGCTCAACTAATGTATACGTTGGCCAAGGACATAGCAGGTGGTGATATTCAACTCTGTTCTAATGTTTTCAATGAGTTGTTAAGGGCTAATGGGATCAGTCCCATTAAAATCCCAGACAATGTCAAGTTTATTATGGCTCAGGCCCCTCAAGATAGGAAGTATGTGCCCTACTCTACCTCTACAAATACGCCTACTTCATCCCTTGTTCAGGGCTCACCCGCCTCGCACATCCCGGTTGTCAGCTCCGCTCAGCCCGATGAGTCAATATCTGACCCTAACCATGCCCCAGAGATTGGTGCTTATTCTTCCGCTATTGCAGCTGATCCTGTTGAACAAGAACAAGAACTTTCCCAGGGTACTTCACCTGGCCTACAAAATTTTCCCTTGGAGCCTCCACGGTCTCTCTTTCACACACATGTGCCTCTGCTTCCTGTAACTGGGAATATCACACCTCAGTTATCTGATAATGACTTTAATGCTTCTGTTGATGTTACCACCTCCAGTGAGGATGGTGACATTGTCAGTACGCAAGCAACTACTCAGAATTACCCTCTTCTCCTTGACGAGTCTAGTAGGGAGTGTGTGTATTCCAATTGTGATGTTACGTACAGACGTTAACAATCTGTCCGCAGTGCACGCGCGAAGTGCAAGAGGTAATGGAGATTACAATTTTCCAACTTAATGTTCAACATTTCTTTAATAACCGTTACCTCCTTGAAGCTGAACTACACAATTGCAACCCTGATGTTATCCTCCTGAATGAGACAGCTGCGAGAGTTGATCAACATATTAAATTACGTGGTTACTCTACTGTGGAGAAATCGAGAGGACCCTATAGTGGCGTGGCCGTCTTAGTTAAATTAGGCTATGCGTTTCGAAATATTCACATTCTTGCAATTGAACTGACGGCATCTCATGGCCAACTATTGATAGGAACTGGATATTTTCCTCCAAGACAACCATATATAGAGTCCATTCCCCTACATCGAATATTAAGCAGAAATATTCCTACAATTCTGGCGGGAGATTTTAACGCACATCACCTAGCCCTCTTTAACTGTGGAGCTGGTAATTCGCTGGGCGACTTGAAAGGAAAACAATTATTTAATATCATGAGAGTCAGGAATCTGTCGTTTCAAGGCCCATTCTTTAAGTCGTATGTCGGTCCTCGTCCGGGTACACCAGGTATAGTCCTGACCAACAGAGGTTGTGACCTCTTCCATTGCCGAGTCTCTCCTGGTGGGAACGTAGGATCTGACCATATCCCTGTCATAATACAGCTACAAGCTTCGCCATTTAGAATACCCGTACCTCCTAAACCCAATCTAACCCCCCCTAGGATTTGACCCCTTCAGGGCATTTCTTGGTGACGACGAAATTGTTTCATTGGAAAATTTGCCTTCCACTGCAACTGACGACGCGATCAGGTCCCTTCACAGCCGAATACTTGATGCTACTAATGCAACTTGCCAATTAGCTTCCACAAAGATCTACCAACAATATAAACCTACGAGGGAAATTAGAGACTGTATGAAAAATTATCAAACAGAATGTAGAGGCATCTTCAAACACAACAACCACCAGAGACTGCACTGCAGAGGTTGATGCAGAACTTAATTAACATGATTAGTCATCACAAACGAGACTTGTGGAAAGTTCTAGTTCTCCAAGCTAACCAGTATAAACGTCAGCCTGCAAAATTTTGGAGCAAGATTCGGTAACTTTTACGGGCAAAGCACAAGGCTCCCAGTTACCTAATTCATACCTTCACTGATGATGATGCTGAAGAGGAGGTTGAGATAAAACTTGATGATCCACAGGACCAGGCTAATCTAATGGGAGATGTGTGGGAGAAAATTCTTTCCCACAATAACAATCTCCGATTTAATAATAACCATTATCGGTTGGCCAATGAATGGAGAGATGATAACTTAGCTGATCTCCAACCACTACCTTTTATCGACACATGAACTCTTGAAGATGACCACCCTCTTATTAGACCAATTACACTACTTGAGATGAGTCAGGTTATTGGAAGAATGCGAAATAGAGCCCCTGGTCTCTCTGGAATAACAATGAAACAAATAAAGTTCCTACCCAGAAATTGTAAACAGTCTTTGGTTAATATCTTTAATGCCATCTTGGCCTCAGGACATTTTCCAGTGGTTTTTAAGACTGCAAAGATGATCTTTCTTGCTAAACCCCATAAAGACATCAACCAACCTGGGAACTATAGACCTATAGCCTTACTAGAAGTCACTGGCAAAGTTCTTTAGAAGATCATTTCCAATAAATTGAACTATTACATGGAGTTCAGTCGCCTCTTTACTGAGAAACAGTTCGGCTTTAGGGCTCATGGAGGTACCCATCATGCAATAAATATTATTTTCGATGCTGTAGCGAGCTTGAAACATCAGGGCAATGTTGTCCGAATTGCCACCAGAGATGTTCATAAAGCTTCTGATAGCTTATGGCATGATGGTCTTATATACACTTGTTGACCTACTTGACCATAACTGGACCTTTCTCAGATTTATATATAACTTTTTATCTCAAAGAAAAATCATTCCTACCTTTCACGGCAGGTCGACAGAGCCTTTTATACCGACAGCTGGTGTCCCACAAGGCTCATGTCTTAGTCCAATACTATTCAACATTTATATCAATGATCTTCCTCAACCGGAGTTCAGTTATACAGTTATAACGCAATTTGCAGATGATGTTATCCATGTCGTCTCATCAACCCCTGTAACAGGGAAATATAAGTGTGAGAGGGTTATAGAAAAATGAAAGTTGAACTTCGCCGAACATCTAACTGGGAAAAGAAATGGAGAATTACGACCAACCCTGACAAAATCCTTATTAGCACGATATAATGTTTTGCATCAACCATCGAAGACAATGGGGGTATCTCCATCCGGGGTACACCTGTAGCCATTAGAAACCCTAACAAAATCTTGGGATATGAAATGGACAGGCTGCTCCGCTCAACATCTCACGTCAGTAAAAAGATCAACATAGCCAAATCCGGTCTTAGCAGTCTCTATAGATTTAATCAAGCCCCTTCCCACGTCAAAAAACATCTGTATCAAATGATAATAAGACCTATACTCGAATATCCATGTGTCCCAAATGTCGTTAACAACAAAGACCAACATGATACGGTTGTAACGCGTCCAGAATAGAGCTCTCCGCTTTATTACGGGTACCAGGAGGAGAGACAGAATAAAAATGGCAGATTTACACATCCAACAGCATATTGCTGCCATAAATGTACGCCTTGATATGCTGAAGAAGAGGCAACTCTATGCAATGCAAGAACTCTACATATCAGATAGAGAACATTCTCCCCAAGTTGAAAATACTACCGACTATATCATCAACACTCCTCCCCACAGGACTCAAAGAATGACTCTTCAACAGAGGCTGCGTTGCTTCATTCATATAGATGTTTACCAACGACCAATGATCTTGAGCAACCTCCCTGCAGATGAAGATGACTGGGTAACACCACAACCCTTCTATGTCTACTAAGAATATTATTGCCCCTAATTATGGGGATATCTTATATAACTGTTCTACTTTCACATCTACTATTGTAAATTTACCATATTTACTATGGCGGGACACCACCTTGAAAGAAGCCAATGTGCCCATTGATTTCACATGAATTGTCTATATAATCATCGCCTTGCCTTGTCATCGAAATATTCGTTATGCAATCGCAAAACGCAATTGCCACTCAGAGTCATGCACTTATATATCTGTTATATCTGTGTGACTCTGATGGGTAAGTGTTATACCCCTTAAGATAATTTTCTGTTATTACACATACACATTTTAAATTGCACCATACTGGTTGGGACACTTCCCGTTTGTATCCTGCCTCATTCCCTCTCCCACCCTTTTCCTTTATTCCTATCCTTACCCATCCTTCTTCCTTACCCTTATTATCAAAGCTCTGGTCGTAAGTTGAAGTTGGATATACAACCACGATGACTAGGTTTTGGTTCTCGATCTAAATTAAATGTTAGAATTTCAACCGCATCATTTGTGGTGTTCAGCATCTCCGTGCAGATGAGCGGCTCTTTGACATACAGGTCACCCCCCCCACCCCCTTAGTTGCCTGTTCTCTCTGTCAAAAGGTTGTACCCATTTATCCATATTTCGTTGTCAAAGTGATCTTTTGTGAAGGCTGCAAACATCGCATTTAACGTATTTTCTTGTTGGTGGATGGCTCAAGGCCCTATATATTAGTAAATATAATCGAGATTGTATTTTGTGTTTGTTGGGTGGATTTTGTTATTGGCATCAGTAGGTGCGGTTCTGGAGGGCCATGAGGGGGCCATTGGCTATGCCTCCAGTCCAACAAGACTCCAAGGTGGTGGACTATTTTTGTTATTTCCATTCATTTTCTTTTGTCGTTTTCTGCCACTAAAAAATCACTCGGAGTGGAGTTGTCCTAACTACTATTGTTTGTCTTGTGAGGTCTGTATCTTCTGGTCCCTTTTAGATGGTATGCAGGGCAGCTGGTGCTGTAGCACTGTTTTTGGAGGACAGAAGAGTGGCACATTTCTGGGTGAAAGAATTAGCAGGAGGGAGAACGACACACTCCTTTAGACAAGGGGTCACGACATTTTTTGGGATGCGTGAAAACTATACACCACTAGTCAAGGATACTTTTATCACTAAAAATGTAAATTAAAGCAAACTCTCAGTATATGAACATTGAGATTTACCTCTCGATTTATATCCCCTGAGATAAACATCTCTAAGTGTATATACACAGATCGAAAAAACACTTATTGGTGTATATACACTGATAAATTATTCGCAGAGTATAGAAAGGTACACAATTCTTGATGTATATATTCTGAGAGATACACACCTCTTGGTGTATATAGAACTACACAAATCTCTCGGTATTTATACTCTTCGGTGTCTATGGGAATGTCAGGGAAACGAAAAATCGTGGGAGACATAAATGTGGCCAGAATGCTCATTTATGCAAAGATAAAATTTTACAACCTGTTTAATGAGTTTAAATCCTTTGAGAACAACTAACAGAGAATTAGAAGAGCTACCTGAAAACGAAAATCAAATGAAAATAAACACGAAAATAACAGAGAATAAGGGATTTACAAAGATTTTTGCATATAAACGTAGACTAGGTAGAAAGGAACAGAATACAAAGGCACTGGAGAGCGAAGACATAGGTGCTTAGCAAGTTCTGAATGTGACAAGGTGTGACCGTAAATAAAGCTGTATACCAAGCCAAAAATTGTCTCCATAAAAGCTTGCCTGTAGCTGTGTCTTTTTTTCAGATAAGTGCAAATTGGAAGCAACTTACAAATTCAGATTTGTAAATGGCAAACTAAATTTGATGGACAAAATACCGATATTTAAGGACAACGAGAGATGACCTAACTACGAGAATACCTGTGTGAGAACACGTGATGTAATTTATTTTGTTTCATAGTACCTCCCACGGCGGATTTGATTAAACCTTCTTCAGATGAAACTAAATTATTAGTTTTCTCACAGGCAAATTCTATTTGCACCACGAAATATTAACTCAGACGTTCCTGAGAGTATTTACAAAAGAGGAAATCTTAACGTGCACTGACAGTCCCAACAGCCAGCTGGACCGGAAACTACTCCT
>NC_091303.1:12113806-12143806 GCF_038502225.1 Cherax quadricarinatus | reverse complement strand
GTTCTCAGTAAATATTGTAACTTGCACAGCTTAGTGGGGATATATGTTTTCCGTCACACAGAGAATAATGAATGAATAATGAATGAATAATGAATGAATAATGAATGAATAATGAATGAATAATGAATTAATAATAAATGAATAATGAATGAATAATGAATGAATAATGAATATTGGATTACACGTCTCATTTATATGGAGGTTTCTTCACAGAATCCAAGGTGCTATACATCCATGTATGTCCTGGAGTGCGGATGAACAAAGAGGCTTCAGAGTGGGTAGGGAATGTATACATCAAGTGTTTACATTGAAGCATATATGTGAACAGTATTTAGATAAAGGTAGGGATGTTTTCATTGCATTTATGGATTTAGGAAAGGCATATGATAGAGTGGATAGAGGAACAATGTGGCAGATGTTGCAAGTATATGGAATAGGTGGTAAGTTACTAAATGCTGTAAAGAGTTTTTATGAGGATAGTGAGGCTCAGGTTAGGGTGTGTAGAAGAGAGAGAGAATACTTCCCGATAAAAGTAGGTCTTAGATAGGGATGTGTAATGTCACCATGGTTGTTTAATATATTTATAGATGTGGTTGCAAAAGAAGTAAATGCTAGGGTGTTGGGTAGAGGGGTGGGATTAAATTATGGGGAATCAAATACAAAATGGGAGTTGACACAGTTACTTTTTGCTGATGATACTGTGCTTATGGGAGATTCTAAAGAAAAGCTGCAAAGGTTACTGGACGAGTTTGGGAGTGTGTGTAAAGGTAGAAAGTTGAAAGTGAACATAGATAAGAGTAAGGTGATGAGGGTATCAAATGATTTAGATACGGAAAAATTGGATATCACATTGGAGAGGGAGTATGGAAGAAGTGAATATTTTCAGATATTTCGGAGTTGACGTGTCAGCAGATGGGTTTATGAAGGATGAGGTTAACCATAGAAGTGATGAAGAAAAAAAGGTGAGTGGTGCGTTGAGGTATATGTGGAGACAAAAAACGTTATCTATGGAGGCAAAGAAAGGAATGTATGAAAGTCTAGTGGTACCAACACTCTTATATGGGTGTGAAGCTTAGGTTGTAAATGCAGCAGCGAGGAGACGGTTGGAGGCAGTGGAGATGTCCTGTCTAAGGGCAATGTGTGGTGCAAATATTATGCAGAAAATTCGAAGTGTGGAAATTCGGAGAAAGTGTGGAGTTAATAAAAGTATTAGTCAGAGGGCTGAAGAGGGGTTGTTGAGGCGGTTTGGTCATTTAGAGAGAATGGATCAAAGTAGAATGACATGGAGAGCGTATAAATCTGTAGGGAAAGGAAGGCGGGGTAGGGGTTGTCCTAGAAAAGGTTGTAGGGAGGGAGTAAAGAAGATTTTGTGGGCGAGGGGCTTGGACTTCCAGCAAGCGTGCGTGAGCGTGTTAGATAGGAGTGAATGGAGACGAATGGTATTTGCGTCCTGACGAGCTGTTGGAGTGTGAGCAGGGTAATATTTAGTGAAGGGATTCAGGGAAACTGGTTATTTTTATATAGCCAGACTTGAGTCCTGGAAATGGGAAGTACAATGGCTGCACTTTAAAGGAGGGGTTTGGGATATTGGCAGTTTGGAGGGATATGACATATATCTTTATATTTGCTTCTAAACCGTTGTATCTGGGAGCCTCTGCAAAAACAGTGATTATGTATGAGTGAGGTGAAAGTGTTGAATGATGATGAAAGTATTTTCTTTTTCGGGATTTTCTTTCTTTTTGGGTCACCCTGCCTCGGTGGGAGACGGTCGACTTGTTGAAAAAAAAATTCTATAATACACGTGTCTCTTTCTCTGCCTCTAACTCTCTCTCTCTCTCTCTCTCTCTCTCTCTCTCTCTCTCTCGCAAATCAAGAATGATATGTTTTGTGTTTGTCCCCAAAACTGTCATTTTCCCGAATGGTGCTGTCTATTTCTGTAATGTCTTCATTTCTTGTTTACTGAGGGACAACAATTCAGCATAAGGACAATGTTGACATGTGGATAAGTTAGAGTTATGACAACTCCGTGTAGGTTTCACCGATTCAAGAAATTTGCTTACGGCCTTAAGGCGATTAGTATTGTTATGAGGGCAGTTTGTCTGCCTGTCCATCACTTAGTCTACTGACACACTAGCTGTCTCAGAACTCTCTCTCGCTTTCTCTCTTTGTTTTTCTCTCTCTCTCTAAACACACTCTCCATTTCAATCTTCTCCAGTTCCATCACCCTCTCCCTATCCCTCTCTATTCACTCTCTCGAACTCTCTCCGAACATTAACTTTCACTCTCTCTCTCTCTCTCTCTCTAAACACACTCTCCATTTCAATATTTCCCAGTTCCATGACACTTTCCCTATCCCTCTCTATCGACTCTCTCTCGAACTCTCTCCGAACATTAACTTTCTCTTTCCCTTTCTCTCACTCTCTCTCTCTCCCTCCCTCGCCCCCTCCTTCCTCTCTGATCCCTGGCAAGTTAGGTAGGTAACACTGGAGGAATGGAGGTGTGTTATGTGAGAGAGAGGAAACTTGTGGTTGGCAGCCGCTGCACCACACACTGTGACGCCAGGATAAGTTTTAATCAACACGCAGCTTGACGACCCGCTGCCGAGAAAATGAAGGTTATTTTTTTATATCTATTTACTTAGCAATATCTGATACGTTAGCATTGTGCTGCTACCCTATTCTACACGACAGTTACACAGCGGGAACAAGAGATAGCTGGGTTTTCGCTGTCAGATTCCATCGCACTGGAGGAATTTCATAGTGCTCAAATATGTCACTCTGAGCCAGTGAAAGACTTGGAGAGATGCGGTAGTTGAAGGCGTAGTAATCTGTGGGTAGGGTCTACTAATTGTAGTACGGGAAGAAAGAGGTGAAAGAGGAAGTAGAGGGGCAAAAGGAAAGGAGAAAGAGATGAGAAGAAGAGAACGGGAAGGACAGATGGTATGAAGAGGAAAAGGGGAAAAAAGCGGTAGTAGGCGGAGAAGGAAAAGGATTAGGAGACGAAGGATGAGAAAGCAGAGGATGAGGAAGGTTTATATGAAGAAGAAAATATAGAAGAAGAGGAGGGACATCAAGAGGATTTGGGTGAGGAAGAGAAAAAGTTTTGATACGAAGTATATAGTGACAATTATCAGGAAATAGGGGAGAAAGGAGAAAGAGACAGAGACAGAAAGAGAGATGAACAACACTTCACGGGAGTCAAACGAGAGAGAGAGAGAGAGAGAGAGAGAGAGAGAGAGAGAGAGAGAGAGAGAGAGAGAGAGAGAGAGAGAGAGAGAGAGAGAGAGAGAGAGAAATGGAACAAAGGGTACTAGGAAATAAAGAATGGAGGAAGAGGAAGGAAGAGAAAGAAAATCAATAAGCTATCACCAGGAACTGAACTTAATTCACTACTTCTGTCGTTTCCTACGTAAGACGAGTGTAGACGAGGATGGACGGCCGATTGATTCAAGGATCATCAATGAGTGATTGACCCATGGGGTCATCAGTGAACAATTGACCTCCAGAGGTCATTAACGCATCATTAACGACTTTAGGTTATCAACTGAAGAATGACATGATGGCTTATCAATTTACCAACAAAACAGATATTGGGCTGGCAGAGAGCATCTCCCCTCTGGGAAATAAAGTTGATGATGCACTTCATTTGTTGTGGTGTATTGTTTGGCTGGGCAAAACAAAGAAACAACGCAATATCAAAACGAATCTCAGTAGCAAGACTGAACATGTTAACCTGTAACAACAATAACAGCTCAGACCAGTCTGCGTGGTAACGATACCTGGAAGGCAGTATGAGCGGACTGTGCAGTGGCGAATAGGCAGTTTCAAGAGCGCTAATAGCGTATTACAATGCAGCCTTTTAATTCACGACGGCCGCAGGGAGTGTCGACAATGCAGGTCTCAAATACTGGCGGATGTAAGGTCACCTTTGGTTAATGTGACTGCAGAGGTTGAGTTCCGGAGGTGGGAAGTACAACGCTAGCACTATGAAGGATAGGTGGGGATATTGCTGTTCTAAAGGTGGAAAGTACAGTGCTTGCACTATGAAGGATAGGTGGGGATATTGCTGTCCAGAAGGTGGAAAGTACAGTGCTTGTAATGTAAAGGATGAGTAGGGATGCTTCGGTTTTCGAGATTGAAAGTACAGTGCTTCACTCTATAGGATGAGTGAGGACTCAGCCGTTCATTGCGTTATTTAAATCGTGATCTAGTCTCATTTATGACAAGACAGATATTAAATGAATTATCGTGAATGTGTTCCCATATTTGGATCACCCGGGTGGGAAACGGCCGACGAGCTAAAAAACAAAATATACAACATAATTTTATAAGGGCAGATTTATTGACGGAGCATCCAAATCTTCACAGCGCCTACCACACCATTTCCAAACTTATATTTTCTCGTTGTTGGAGTAGTACACCCCTCCCTCTCCGTCCTGCTGGCTCTCCGTGCTCTGCTGCACTACCGCTGAGCTTCAAAATGGAATAAATTTGAATTTACGTCGTGGCAGACGACATTCCTTTGTCAACTTCCTCTCTCTCTCTCTCACCGAGAATTATATTGAACTGGAAAAAGGTTCTGAGTTCCTGCTCTCCTAAACACCGACTGCAGGTACCTCGTGCGAGAACGTCAGATTTCATTGCTTACCAGTAACTCAGTTGCAAACATTTATTTAATACAGTCTCTCTCTCTCTCTCTCTCTCTCTCTCTCTCTCTCTCTCTCTCTCTCTCTCTCTCTCTCTCTCTCTCTCTCTCTCTCTCTCTCTCTCTCTCTCTCTCTCTCTCTCTCTGTTTTCATGTTTTCTTATTAGATATTGCTTCTGCAGGCGCTCGGTGCTCCCACAAGCCTTCCTTCACCTTCAGCTGTTGCTTATTTTCCTAAAATCCCTCACCTCCACATTCCCACCACTCATCCCCTTCCCGTCCCTCTCCCTTTCCTCGATCTCTCTGCTTTTCTTCCATCTCTCTTCCCTCCATTACCTGATGTACGAGACTCATCCCGTGTGATGGAATGTAACAGAGAAACATAGCTAGCTTTTTTTCCCCGCTATCCTAGCATCACATAGTGTAGGGCGGCGACGGCGGCGGCAGCGGCGGCAGCAGCAGCAGCAGCAGCAGCAGCAGCAGCACGCTGTTGGTCTGCCGGGTCTGCTTCATAATATAAAACTCTGCTCTCTTCCTCTTTTCATTTATCTCCAGTTCTTCTCCAGTCATCTTTCTTTTCCATCATTCTCCCTTCCAACATTTAAGTGGCTCTTCCTCTCAAATAATCGAGTAAATAACAAACTGAGGATGATTTACATAAATCACTATTAACCAGAAGATGCACCACGATACTCTGTGTCGTAATTAACCAGTTAACCAGATAAATACAAAATAGTTCTCCATAGAAAAAACTTTCAAAATAGAAACATAAAATATAAAAATAAAATCTGGAAATTTCAAATTGCAATTAATTTGATGCAGAATTAAACCAAAATTTCACTCCACTGAGAATACAGAGGTAATATGAGGCTGTGTTGTCTCAAGTATTTACAAATCCACACAGACGCATTACAGTCGCCAAAGGTCTCAGTCAGCGAGAGGCCTCGGTAAACTGTCACCTTTGTATGTACGCTATTTGAAAGTTGCCGAAGAATCTTTCGCAGCTATTTCTGCCAGTGTTGTGTGTGTACTCATCTATAAGTGGTTGCAGGGGTCGAGTCACAGCTCCTGTCCCCGCCTCTTTGCTTGTCGCTACAATTGACCAGATTGGAAGTGTGTATGTGTGTGTGTGTGTGTGTGTGTGTGTGTGTGTGTGTGTGTGTGTGTGTTTGTGTGTGTGTTTGTGTGTGTGTACTCACCTAAACGTAGTTACAGGGGTGGTCGAGTGTGTGTGTATGTGTGTGTTTGTGAGTGTGTCATTCAACCAGCACTATTGGAGGAGGGTACTGGAGGAGAGTACTGGAGGAGGGTACTAGAAGAGGGTACTGGAGAGTCTCTTGTGTATGTTGATTGCTATTCAAGCTCTCTCGAGCCATAAAATTGCTAACATATTTATGAAATTTTGCCAGATAAGACTAACTCACACAAACAAACGCTCTCTCCCTTTATCTCTCTAATTTTCTCAAGAGAGTATCAAACAGGAAAAAACATTAACAGTGAGAGCAAGAATAGAACCCCTAGCAATAACAGCAACAACAAGAGAAGCCCTGACACTGACAGCAACAAGAGAAGCCCTAACAATGACAGCAACAAGAGAGAGAAGCCCAAAGAACTGGATGAGATAATATCTCTCAGTTCCACATCTCCCACTTTCCTCCGTCCTTCCCTCTTGTCTCCCTCTAGGTGGACCGTGTTCCGGCAGCTGGTGCCGTAGCACCAGCGACCGCCAGCCAGCAGCAGAAAGTCGCCCGCAACTTCGAGTTGATTGTAGGTCTTGGCAGGTGTTATAACTTGGTAGCTCCTCTGCGTCAAAGTTGAAGACTCACAGAAGAGGTGACAGCCGGGACACAGCATCTCAATCAAGCCAACCTGTGGCTTCTTCTGTACATTTTCCCAAGATCTCCCGTGTTTATTTTCCTTCTCTCTATTATTCTGGTTCGGGCACAGATCGATGCTACTTCTTATTTTGGATATGTATTGAGAGAGAGAGAGAGAGAGAGAGAGAGAGAGAGAGAGAGAGAGAGAGAGAGAGAGAGAGAGAGAGAGAGAGAGAGAGAGAGAGAGAGAGAGAGAGAGAGCATAATGACAACAACGAAATAACGTCAGTTGAATAGTTGAAAATGCTGGCCAACAGATGGCTCCAACTTTATCCTGTTCCCTACTTGTATGTCTCATAACAATAAAAAGGCTTTGAAGTGAACTGATGTAGGTAGCAGCTCTTAGCTTGTAAATTAAGTTAGGAACCTTAACTAACCTTGTAAAACCTGTGTAAAGAGAGAGAGAGAGAGAGAGAGAGAGAGAGAGAGAGAGAGAGAGCAAATGAATGATGATTACTGGGAAATAAACATTTGATTCTTTTTATAGCCAGAAATAATAACGAAAGTAATCGGTTCTGGTTTGCATAAATTTTTCCTCCGCATATGAGCGATGTTCCAATTTGCAGTTACAACCATTTTATTCCCCTCCCCCCCCCCCAAAAAAAAAAAATATCCGATGATTTAAAAAAGAACAAGTGATTCAGCACAATGTTCTTACCAAACTGTTCACCTCAGTGACTCTCACCGCTTTTTTTGGGGTGTGTAAAAAGAAGTGTATTTACTGTATTTGCTGCATAGTCTTACTTTGAACTCCGCTTACAAATACATCAACCATTCACGAAGTCAAGAACTCGGGATAAAATATAAATTTGAATCAGACGCTCCCATCAAGGTGAGATAAGGCCGAGTTTAGCTACATGAATAATCTCAGAGGGTAACTCGCGGGCCACGCTCACAAAGTTTGGCAACGCTACCCAAACTTCAGTGCTGTTTATGCCTCAAGTTGAACTCCCTTTTGTTTCTCTCTCTCTCTCTCTCTCTCTCTCTCTCTCTCTCTCTCTCTCTCTCGTTTGACTCCCGTGAAGTGTTGTTAACCTGTTGTAATATATGATGTATGTTTTATGATTGCATCAGTAGTTATAATACTACTACTACTACTACTACTACTAATAATAATAATAATAATAATAATAACAATAATAATAATAATAATAATAATATTATTATTATTATTATTATGATTATTATTATTATTATTAAAAATCTGAAAACAATATACTACTACTACTACTACTATTACTACAGCTATTATTTCTTTTTCATATTGCTTTTCCGCTTATCCTCCTCCTCCTTCTTCGTCTTCTTCTTCTCCTTATTATTATTATTATTATTATTATTATTATTATTATTATTATTATTATTATTATTATTATTATTATTATTATCAGAGTAACATAACAGTACGTACAAAATAAAAAAAGAATACATTGTTGAGCAGTTAGTTTTCTGGGAGGTTGTAGCGGAGCAGCGACTCACATCAGAGTTCTCCGACTATCGAGTCCACTTATGTGTCCACCTGACCTCAATTAGCGTCGCTGACACAGTAATTTCTGCCGAAATAATTCAGTACGACGCTAGCCAGTGGACGCCCAACACTGACAACTGATCACCGGCGTCTCGCATTATTTGCTGTTAGTCCCCTCACAAATATATTTTCTCAACAGTTATGTTAAGTCTTGCGCGAGAAATAAAGGATATGCTGATGATTATTGAAGGCCAGAGACAACAAGTTAAATGTCAGAGATGCAAACTTTACAGTTACATTGTTGTGGCGTGTTTTTCGTACATGGTAGGTGATAATCGTGGTCACATGTTGGTTGAAGGACGGGATGCCGACACCAGTGAAAGTAGAGACGCATGTAGCAGACTATTCCTTGTTTTAACATAACGATTCGTTTTAATGACTCGAAAGTACTTTTACGTTGTCCCAGTTATGGAATGTGAGAAGTTTCAGAGCGGTTTGAGGTGATTTCTTTCATATACTAATTTTTAGTTAAGTATCTGTATTTTTATCGTCACATTAATCTAGTCGCTCGGAACGGATCAAACTGATGAATATAGTTTGTTATTTTCCAAATTCGGCTGCTCTAGAATCTGGAAAGTTGTTATTATATTAAATAAGAATATAGGAACTAAAACAGTCTCAGTACTAGATCAGCCGGGCTGTAGTTCCTACTTTGGACTACGTACGGCCAGCAGTAACAGCCTAGTTGATCAGGCCCTGATCTACCGGAAGGCTTAGTCATGAACCGGGCAGCGGGGACGTTGATACCTAAAATACCCTCCAGGCAGACTCCAGATAGGTAGATCAAACAGCACAGAGAAGGCTATAATTATAATGGTAAGAGTTGGTGAAGTTGGGGTTAGTGAGGGTAAAAAATTAGTATCATAACTGATGCAACAGATTTGTTTCTTTTAAAACGACAAAGAAGAAGTTTGCGTCAATGATGGGACTTTCGGCTAGGAGGGCAGTCAAAGTTAAAACATCCAGGAATTGCCGATGTTGAGAGTGAACGCTGCATGCATTTTGATAACTAAGACGTCTAATAATATATAGTGAACTGTTAAGTGCCACTTGACATTTCTTGCAGCGAAGTGCCAATCATCTTGTCATGTGGTATTCGTGTGAGAGTCAGTGTGCTGCCAATCCGGAAAGGTACAACAAGAGCGGTTTCAAACGTCCGATAGTAATTGAAAGAAAACGGGCAGGAACATAATTATGCTTTGAAGGAAATTCAGTTCTTGTACTTTGACTCGGACTAACACTGTTGTCAACTGTTCTGGAATATCTGGGACTGTACTGGAAAATAATAGGAGTAAGGGTCTCCCCTTTATGAAGTTGGCAGATCGTGCATAGCGGACTAACCAGCCAAATCTGTGTTTACTACCCTGGCCGCCCGTGTTTGTAACGCACTTTGAGAACCTGAAACAACAAGGAATGATGTGGCTCACAAGGTTGCAGTATGTGTGATGACAATAACAATGGCATACAAAAGCTGGAAAAATGCTGGACGAGTCCGATAATTGTCCTCGGATTATTTTGTTCGAAACATTGCTCTCTCTCTCTCTCTCTCTCTCTCTCTCTCTCTCTCTCTCTCTCTCTCTCTCTCTCTCTCTCTCTCTCTCTCTCTCTCTCTCTCTCTCTCTCTCTCTCTCTCTCTCTCTCTCTCTCTCTCTCTCTCTCTCTCTCTCTCTCTCTCTCTCCCTCTCTCTCTATCTATCTCTCTCTCTCTCTCTCTCTTTTATATAGGGTTTAACAAGGTTAAGGATCCCTAGCTTTATTGACAAGCTATTTACAGGTTAAGGATTCCTAACTTTATTGGCAAGCTCAGAGCCGTTACCTACATCAGCTCATTTGAAAGCATTTTTATTGTTATGAGACATACAAGTAGGGAACAGGATGAAGTTGGAGTCATCTGTGGGCAAGCATTTTCATTTGATCAACTGACTTTATCTCATTGACATCATTATGCTGTACGATGTGTTCCTTACTCAGTCATCCTGGGTATATATGATCTCAGATGGAGTGATGTTCTGGAGAAGGGCACAGCCAGAGTGAAGTTGCTGCTTTCTGCCCGTCTTGTGGCATAAAAGCTTGTTTCTCGCTGTCCTCGAAGTGGTTCCAAGTGTGGTACTTTGACAATATTGGCCTTGTACATAACAGTAAGGCCACCCACATCCCTCCTGTGTTGAAGGCTCTGCTGAAATGACAGGTCTATCCAGGATGGGTCCAGGCGAGAGATGAGACGTCTTGCTCTGTTCTCTACTCTGCCAAGCAGTCGCAGATGAGAGGGGGGGGGCAGGCAAACCAAGAAAGTGGAGCATACTCAAGGTGTGAGCTTACTTGTGCCTCGTACAGAATCTTGCAACCCCTATTGTCAAGCAGATGCGAGATACGGCGAAGTGCTGTAAGCTTCCTGGCTGCCTTGTTTGCAAGATTTACAACATGGTTCTTCATGGTTAGTTTGGAGTCAAATTTCACCCCAAGGATATCAACTTCTTCTCCAGGTACCAACACCCTCCCATTCATCCTTACTACTGCACCAGCATTACCATCATGGTGCCTAGAGACGATCATCATTTGCGTTTTCTCAGGTGCAAATGTTACTTGCCATCTATTTCCCCAAGCTGATATAGCTCTTAGCTGGTGATTGATGTAGCTTAGTGCAGCTGGCATTTCTTCTCTTGGATAAGTGAATGTCAGTGTACAGTCGTCTGCATATGCATGGGATTCTGGGATGAGATGAAGAAGGTCGTTGAAGTAGACATTCCATAACAATGGTCCCAGCACGCTTCCTTGTAGAATACTTGCCCCAATAGGATGTCTTGCTGATTCCGTTCCATTGAGAACTACACTTAGAGATTAAGTTTTGCTTAGAGGCCCTGGTGCCACTCACGGTCGAAAGCACCAGCAATGTCCAGTGCCACCACACAGCTGACTTTGGATTCATCCAGTGACTGGTGCCACTTAGTGGAGAGGTTTAACAACAGATCAGCAGCAGAGTAACCTTTCCTGAAGCCATGTTGACGATCACAAAGTAGTGAGTGGTTGTCAAAAAACTCTGTCATTTGTCTTGAGATTATTGTCTCAAGTATCTTACCAGTGATTGACAGGAGTGACACTGGTCTGTAGTTGCTGATTTCTGCTCTGCTCTTTTTTTTCGTAAACAGGGACTACATTTGCCTCTTTCCACAGAGAGGGCCATTTACCCTGTACTAGGCAGTGCTGAAAGATGCGAGTTAGAGGTGCTGCTAGCTGGTCTGCACATCTCAGCAATCTTGGGCTCAACTTGTCTGGACCCACAGTCTTTTCTTGGTCAAGCGATTTAAGAAGGAAATGCACCTCCTCCTGCCTTATTGTCACCACTGACAGTTTTGACACAGTTCTTGCAGCTAGCCAAGGAGGGTCCCTTGCTGGATCAGGAACTTGCATTTTGGCAGCAAAGTGTTCGGCAAAGAGGTCCGCCTTCTCTTGACTACTAGTAGAGGTGGTCCCATCCTGTCGATTTAGAGGTGGAATAAGTTCATCAGGAAGATAACCTTGTCTGTCCTTGACCAGGCACCACCAGGTTTTGGAGCCTACCCTACCTGATGTTAGCTTTCTTTTTGTGTCCACTTCCCATTTAGCAATGGCACACTTTTGAACGTCACCCATATGCCCAGAGGCTTGCCTGTGCAAGTTCCTGTTATAGGTGGTAGGATGTCTCTTATACCTTCGCCATGCTTTGTACTCTCTCCCTCTCTCCCTTTCTCTCTCCCTCTCTCTCTCCCACTCTCCCTCTCTCTCTCTCTCTCTCTCTCTCTCTCTCTCTCCCTCTCTCTCTCTCTCTCTCTTGTAAAAAATATTTTTAACAAATAACATTACACAAGTATACTTATCAAATTCAAGGATCACTAGCGCAATCACTGCCGACTACACGGATTATTTAATGTAGAATTAGATAAGAAATATTTTTGATCCACCTGAAAACAGACGTATTATCCCGCAGCGTGACAGTCTAAAATGTCTCCGAGATAGGCATGTTTTCTAGTTTTGATGCTATTTACAGTCAGAAAAAAAATAATCCATAGATCACTTAGCTCGTCTACTAACTTGGAGAGAGTAGGACGCCAGATTAAGGAACAGAAATATGCTTAGTTAGATCGAGTAGTGGGATCAGTAGCTACAACTGCTTACTGAGACTAAGATGTATGTATATATATATATATATATATATATATATATATATATATATATATATATATATATATATATATATATATATATATATATATATATATATATATATATATATATATATATATATATATATATATATATATATATATATATATATATGTGCCAAATGAATATGTAAAACTGGTCAATTAGCAAGAACTCATTTAAAATTAAGTTCCTTCTAAAATTTTCTTTATACGTTTAAAGATATATTTTTTTCATTAATGTTAATGTAATATTTTTTAATTTTGCACCAAAAGTGTCTTAGAAAACTTACCTAACCTTATTATAACAAGAACAATTTATTTTAGCCTAACCCAACTAAATATATTTTAGATTTGTTTACAGTAATTTAATACTAAACAAACACAGTGAAATATATTTTTTTCGTTAGGTTCAGAATGATTTTGGCAAAATTATTGCATACACAAATTTTCGCTTGTGCTATATGGCAAGATGAGCGTTGCTATTTAAGCCAAGATCGCAAGTTCTGCCTATTCGGCACGACATATATATATATATATATATATATATATATATATATATATATATATATATATATATATATATATATATAAAGTGTCCGAATATGTAAAACTGGTCAATTAGCAAGAACTCATTTAAAATTAAGTTCTTTCTGAAATTTTCTCTTATAAGTTTAAAGATATGTTTTTTTCATTAATGCTAATGTAAAAGTTTTTAATTTTGCACCAAAAGAATCTTAGAAAACTTACTTAACCTTATTATAACTAAAACAATTTATTTTAGCCTAACCCAACTAAATATATTTTAGATTTGTTTACAATAACTTAATACTAAACAAACACAGTGAGATATATTTTTTCGTTAGGTTCAGAATGATTTTGTGAAATTATTGCATACACAAATTTTCACTTGTCCTTATATGGCAAGATGAGCGTTGCTATTTAAGCCAAGATCGCAAGTTCTGCTTATTCATTTGACATATATATATATATATATATATATATATATATATATATATATATATATATATATATATATATATATATATATATATATATATATATATATATATATATACATATATATATATATATATATATATATATATATATATATATATATATATATATATATATATATATATATATATATATATATATATATATATATATATAAGAAATATAGACTGAAGGGAAAATAGATGCAAGGAAACTTTAACTAAAACAATAATGATAATATAACAGATTTTACTGTACTATGCCAAAAATCCTAAAATTCTGAAGGTTAATCATCATTATAAAAGCATGCCATTTAACATTCATGGTATGCCCTTTGATACATTTACGTACGCTGGAAGCCAAAGCCGAATAAATCAACCCACATTGATAGAGCCGTCCGTAGTTAGGCAAAGGAAAGCAGTTAATTGAATCTCTGGTCAAAGGCAGGAGGTCATTTTCACTGCACTTTGAGGGTACGTTGACCGGCCACTTGTGAACACTGCTCCGTCTCCCACAGTCCTTTCCTAGACTACGACAGGTTCAAGTGTCTAGTGTAGGAGTTTCAGTTGGTTGCTCTGTCAGCCACCGGCTGCATTCTGTGGTATCTCTGAGAGCCTGCAAGCGTCGTAGATTTTGCATCACTTAAATTTCATCAAAGTTGGTTTATTTTTCTTTTCAATTTCCATTCTTCTATAAGGCCATGAAATTTTTCTCAATAGAGCCTCAGATATGCAAAAGCATAGAATTTCCTACTGAGCTCTGAGGGTAATTGTAGTCCTGAAGATCATATTTTTTATAGTTATGCTCTTTTAAGGTCACAATATTTCCAACAGTTATAAGATGCAACTCCATTATTTTTCAGGCGATTACATTTCCATTACTGACGGGAATGTGTTGGTAATGCTCTGCAAGAAGAATATTCAGTATTTTGGGGGGATTTAGAGTGTGCAGTTTCATCCTTCTCAGCATTATAGCACCTTAATATTATTAGCCGCACCAGGAAGCATTTTCACTTTTTTTCTTTATCAAAACATTTCCACTCACAATACTTATAGTTCTCTAAATGAATTAGTTATTCAGCTCACTGTTACATCCACAGACTTCCAGTCCTATTCAAGCCAAAGGACTCAGAAATATCTAAGACACTGTTGAGTTTCGGGCCAAAATAAAATGTAAAGGAGCAAGGTTGATAGTACAAGGAATGGTAAGAGTAGTAATGAATGAACAAGGAGTGATAGCTCTCACAGAGAACGGTAGTCCCGCCAGAGTGTAAACTACAAATGCTTAAATCTTCTGAGCATACATGATGTAAACTGTTGTGTCAGCATCATAAATGTTCATTTATTCTTAAACATAATTATGTTGGGGAATGTTATGTTCCATGATTTATTAGACATAACAGTAAAATGACACGTTCAGGAAGCTGTTACATAAAAGCTCTTTGGCAATAATGCAATTCATCTGGTGACTAGCGGATCCCGTGTGTGTAAAAAGCGCCAAATTCTTGGACATTCTTAATTGAGTACAAATGTCTAATCCTCCATCAAATTCATTACCTGTTTATTGGGGTAATATGCAATATATGCAGTGTTGTTATTGATATATATATATATATATATATATATATATATATATATATATATATATATATATCAATAACAACACTGCACTAACAAGGAGACACGAACCCATGCTGCTTTGGCTTGCCTCATGGTGGGCGAAAACGCATGACGCCCTAATCCACTGGACCATACGATCCTTACAAGTAGGTCATCCAGGGGAACTGGCTAGTGCAGTGTTGTTATTGATCAATACCACTCGTTCGTGGTCACAATAATATTAAATACTGCTCGTTGAACTAGTACACCAAACAGGGACTAGAATGAAATTAGCCTAGAGTCATCCACACCATCGTGTGTCCTTGGGTAGGGAGTACAACATCCAGTTCCACTGGATGCCCTACTTGTAAGGATCGTATGGTCCAGTGGATTAGGGCGTCATGCGTTTTCGCCCACCATAAGACAGGCCAAAGCAGCATGGGTTCGAGTCCTTGGCTAGTGCAGTGCTGTTATTGATCAATACCACTCGTTCGTGGTCACAATTATATATATATATATATATATATATATATATATATGTATGTGTGTGCGTGGCATCTTAGGGAGACTTTTTTCATCAATAGATTTTTCGCCATAAAATCATTTTTATTAAGTCCTTTCCATTGAAAGTTTTCAGAGGTTGTGGTAGGCCAGGTAAATATCCTCTGACAAACTGGACAAATATACTTCCCAACACTTGTTTAACTTTTAGCTTAACATTATAAAAAGTTTGGGAATGACCATGGGTAATTTCCTCTCCTTCCCTCTTTTGACCAGCTTTTATATGGAATATTTTTAATCAAAACTTTTGAGCCAAATTAAAATAAATAATACAACTTAGTATATGTGGACGACATTCATTTTTTATCCATTTTGATCTCTCAGGCTTTTTAATAATTATATGTTTGCCAGATATGAATTATTTTACCGTGTCTAATAAATATATTTAAATTTATTTATGAAACAGATAACATTATTAGCTAATAAAAAATAAAAATGATTGTTTTATATCAACTTTTGTTCCAGTCATAATATTAATAATGAAAAAATTATATTCATGTACCTAAGGATATGTGATGAAACGAATCTTCACTTGTGGTTGCAGGGGTCGAGTTCCAGCTCCTGGCTCCGCCTCTCATCTCACCGCCTGCCACTCTATCTTAGTCTTAAGGGTTCAATCGCGTCTGCTCTTAAAACTTTGTATAGAATCTACCTCCACCATATTTTGGTCAAGGTCATTCCACTTCCTGATCATCCTGAACCTGAAGAAGTAATTCTTGAAATCCCTGCGACTCATCTGTGTCTTTAACTTCCAACTATGCCCCCGTGTGCATGTTTCTCGCCTCGCAAACAGTCTATCCCTACCTACCCTATAAAATCTTCTGAGTATTTTGAATGTCATTATCATGTCTCCCTTTGTTCTTCTTTAGTCTACTGTTCTCAGGTTCATTTCTTTTAGTCTCTTATAGTCTCGTTTCATTCCCCTGAACTTTCTCCAGTTTCTTAACATGCTTTGTCAGGTGTGTGTTCCATGCCAGTGCTGCGAGCGCGCGCGCGCTCACGTGTGTGTGTGTGTGTGTGTGTGTGTTTACTCACCGGATTGTGTACGCGGGGTTCGAACCTCAGCTCCTAGCCTCGCTTCTTAAATTACAGTTGGTTCCTGCACGACAGAACATTTTTTCCCCCATGGACGAGGTTCTATAAAAATCCGTCACGCGTCTCTCTAGATATCAGAACTTCACCACCAAAACTTATGAGTAAAAAAAAAATCCTGTGAAGGAAAAATTGAGAATGATCCTTCCGTGCCAAAGTTTGTTTTATACTCAACCCTCAACACATGACGTCAAACATATAATACCTTATAAATGAAGAACGTTAGGGAGACGGGGCCAATTCTTTACCTCGACATACATAAATGCTGTATTGAGAGAGAGAAAGAGAGAGAGAGAGAGAGAGAGAAAAATGGGGGGGGGGGGGTTAAGATGAGCTGAACGGGAAGTTCCAGGTCACTAATGACCTAAAAGTGTCTTTTAAATTGAGAAAGTTTTTTTGCAGGGTATCTGACACCTGTGAAACTTTTATTATAAAGCGCAGAATCTCGCAAACATGACCTCCTCGCCCGAGTACTAGCTGCTGCTGGGAGACACTCATCTAATATCCACATAATATGTATTATCACACACACACACACACACACACACACACACACACACACACACACACACACACACATATTCACACTAGCCTCAGATGCTTTCCGATAACCTGCTGTCGCGAGATATCAAAATCTGGCCATCGCTGTAAGAGCTCCCAGAAGAATGGCTCCTACAGACATCACTAGTGTTTATATCCACCACGATGTGAGCTGTGAGGGGGTAATGGGTGAGTAAAGTTCTTGGGACACTCTCACGACTTGAATATCGTCCTGCGCTCATATCGCCTTGTAAGGTAGGAGAGAGAGAGAGAGAGAGAGAGAGAGAGAGAGAGAGAGAGAGAGAGAGAGAGAGAGAGAGAGAGAGAGAGAGAGAGAAGAGCTGGAATCAGAGATCGTATACTGCCCACAAAGAGTGAATAAAACATCTCAACTATTTGGACGACTCGGAGCACTTGTATTGTTCTTCCTGAAACGGAGAAGAGAGATAATTGCTAATATATACATGGAAGGTTCTTAAATTACTGGCCTTAACTTGTACACCGAAGTGAAGAATATGGGAGAAAGTTTGGAATGACTCTAATAAAGAGCAGGGAATCCATGGGTACAACTAGAGAACACTGTGTCAACATCCGTCTCTCAAGACTCTTCAACATACTAACAGACGGTATCAGAAATATTACCGGAACGAAGATAGGAGCGTCCAAGAGGTTGGAGAACTTCCTTCTACAAGTGCCGGACCAGCAGGGTTGTGATGGTTAGTACCAACAGCCTAGTTGACCTGACAGCCAACACAAAAGCCTGTCCTTAGGCCCAGCTGCAGGAAGAGATAGCAGAACCCACGAAACCAGTCACAGGTAAAGCACAGGTAAAGAGCTCATTAATAATGAAATTGGAGCTACTTTCCAATTCCTAGGATCAAACCTAAATGCCACCCATTCCTCATTCACTGTGAATCCGCTCATACACTGCTAGCTTTGACACACACACACACACACATGCATAGTGGAAAAGGATGGAACAAGAGTGGGAGAGAAAATTAGGAGAGCTTTCTGAAAAAATGGAGACAGAGCTTTCTGTGAAATTAGAAAAAAGGTTGGAGAAGGAGAAGAAGAATTGGGAGGCACAAGTCGAGACTGCAGTAGCCAGGATAAGGGTCCTTGAAGATGAGGTAAACAGGCTGAAGCGAGTTACAGGGGCATTGACCAGAAAATACACAGCATATGAAGCTGAGAAGCCGAACAGGAAGGAAGGAGATATGAATTATGCTAAGGTCATATCAGCCTGCCAAGAAGGGCCAATGAGTGAAAGGGAAGAGCAGTTGGGTGCAGATGGAGAGGGTGATAGGTTAAATGCAGAGGCACAACCATGCTACCAAGAGCCACTGGAAAAAAACAAGGGGGAAAATGACCACATACAGACAGGAACCAAAGTCACAGAGGGAGAGGCAATGGGAGGAGGAAAGGGCAAAATCAGTGTTTATCCATGGGCTTCAGGAGAGAGAGGAAAGGACACACACTGAAAGACGGCAGGAAGAAAGAAAGAAGATAGAGAACATCATCACAGAAATAAGTGAAGAAGACATGGACGAAACTGTAAATTTTCAGAGAATAGGGGGGTACTTGAAGGGGAGAAAAAAACCGATCAAGCTGATTCTCAGGACAGAAACAGTGCAAAACAGGATCCTCCAAGAGAAACCATGGTTGAAGTACTCGGAAGAGTACAAGAGGGTGTTCCTAGACAGAGACAGAACACAAACAGAATGACAGCAGCTGAGGGAGAGGACAAAAAAGCGAGAGGAGCTAGGAAAGTAGACAAGGACGGAACCAGCAGAGGTAAATCAAAGCAGGACAGAGCAGCAAGGACGAGCACACAGAGAACCATCCTCAGAACCCCACAACCTATCACACCATCCCAACACAAACTACAATCCATACTCACAGCTTCCACCCAACACCCAGCTATAGAATCCGACAGTACGCTACCAGGTCTCCCACCCTCACAGGCCCCCCAAACCACAGTGTTGGAGAGGAAACTGAAGGTATGGTACACAAACGCTGATGGAATAAAAAATAAGTGGGAGGAGTGGCACGAAAGAGTCAAATAAGCATCACCAGACATCATAGCTCTCACAGAAACCAAGCTTACAGGTATGATAACAGATGCCATCTTTTCAACGGGATACCAGATCCTGAGGAAAGACAAAGGGATAAGGGGGTGGAGGAGTGGTACTGCTGACCAAAAACCGATGGAATTTTGATGAGCTGGAGAGAGGAGACAGCGAAGAAGCAAGCGATTACATAGCGGGAACGCTTCACTCTGGAGGTCCCAAAGTGGTAATTGCAGTGATATATAACCCACCACAGAACAGCAAGAGGCCAAGGCAAGAGTATGATGAGAGCAATAGAGCGATGGTTGAAACACTGGCTGCAGTGGCCAGAAAAGCTCATGCATGCAGGGCAAAGCTCCTGATCATGGGTGACTTTAACCACAAGGAAATCGATTGGGAGAACTTCGAGCCACATGGGGGCCAAGATACATGGAAGGCTAAGATGATGGAGGTGGTACTGGAAAACTTCATATACCAACACGTAAGGGACACTACAAGAGAGAGAGGAGAGGATGAACCAGCAAGACTGGACCTGTATTCACCTTGAGTAGTGCGCATATTGAGGAAATCACATATGAAAGACCCCTTGGAGCCAGCGATCATGTGGTTTTAAGCTACGAATACACAGTAGAGCTACAAGTGGAGGGAGAAGCAGGAAGGCCAGGGCGAATGAAGCCAAACTACAAGAAAGGGGATTACACGGGAATGAGGAACGTCCTGAACAGGGTTCAGTGGGACAGAGAACTGGCAGGGAAGCCAATTAATAAGATAATGGAATATGTAACAACAATGTGCAAGGAGGCTGAGGAGAGGTTTGTACCCAAGAGTAACAGGAATAATGAAAAAGCCAGGATGAGCCCATGGTTCACCCAAAGGTGCAGGGAGGCAAAATCCAAGTGTGCTAGGGAATGGTAGAAATATAGAAGGCAAAGGACCCAGGAGAATAAGGAGAGCAGTCGTAGAGCAAGAAATGAATATGCACTGATAAGAAGGCTGTTATACATCCACATCAGGAGGAAAACAACCGTCAAGGACCAGGTAATCAGGCTAAGGAAGGAAGGAGGAGAGACAACCAGAAATGACCGTGATGTGAGGAACTCAACAAGAGATTCAAAGAAGTGTTCACAGAGGAGACAGAAGGGGCTCCAGAAAGACGGAGAGGTGGGGTACATCACCAAGTGCTGGACACAATACACACAACCGAGGAAGAAGTGAAGAGGCTTCTGAGTGAGCTAGATACCTTAAAGGCAATGGGGCCGGATAGCATCTCTCCATGGGTTCTGAGAGAGGGGGCAGAGGTGCTATGTGTGCCCCTAACAACAATATTCAATACATCTATCGAAACAGGGAGATTGCCTGAGTCATGGAAGACAGCAAATGTAGTCCCAATCTTTAAAAAAAGAGACAGACATGAAGTACTAAACTACAGACCAGTGTCACTGACATGTATAGTATGCAAAGTTATGGAGAAGATTATCAGGAGAAGAGTGGTGGAACACCTAGAAAGGAATGATCTCATCAACAGCAGCCAACATGGTTTCAGGGATGGGAAATCCTGTGTCACAAACCTACTGGAGTTCTATGACATGGTGACAGCAGTAAGACTGCAAGAAGGCGTTTGACACAGTTCCACACAAGCGATTAGTGTAAAAACTGGAGGACCAAGCAGGGATAACAGGGAAGGCGCTACAATGGATCAGGGAATACTTGTCAGGAAAACAGCAGCGAGTCATGGCACGTGGCGAGGTGTCAGAGTGGGCACCTGTGACCAGCGGGGTCCCACAGAGGTCAGTCCTAGGAACAGTGCTGTTTCTGGTATTTGTGAACGACATGACGGAAGGAATAGACTCCGAAGTGTCCCTGTTTGCAGATGACGTGAAGTTGATGAGAAGAATTCATTCGATCGAAGACCAGGCAGAACTACAAAGGGATCTGGACAGGCTGCAGACCTGTTCCAGCAATTGGCTAATGGAGTTCAACCCCACCGAGTGCAAAGTCATGAAGATTGTGGAAGGGAAAAGAAGACCGCAGACGGAGTACAGTCTAGGGAGCCAGAGACTACAAACCTCACTCAAGGAAAAAAAATTTGGTTTGAGTATGACACCAGGCACATCTCCTGAAGCTCACATCAACCAAATAACTGCTGCAGCATATGGGCGCCTAGCAAACCTCAGAACAGCATTCCGACATCTTAATAAGGAATCGTTCAGGACCCTGTACACCGTGTACGTTAGGCCCATATTGGAGTATGCGGCACCAGTTTGGAACCCACACCTAGCAAAGCACGTAAAGAAACTAGAGAAAGTGCAAAGGTTTGCATCAAGACTAGTCCCAGAGCTACGAGGTAAGTTCTACGAGGAGAGGTTAAGGGAAATCAACCTGACGACACTGGAGGACAGGAGAGATAGGGGGGACATGATAACGACATACAAAATACTGAGAGGAATTGACAAGGTGGACAAAGACAGGATGTTCCAGAGATAGGACACAGCAACAAGGGGACACAATTGGAAATTGAAGACACAGATGAATCACAGGGATGTTAGGAAGTATTTCTTCAGCCACAGAGTAGTCAAGAAGTGAAATAGTTTGGGAAGCGATGTAGTGGAGGCAGGATCCATACATAGCTTTAAGCAGAGGTATGATAAAGCTCACGGTTCAGGGAGAGTGACCTAGTAGCGACCAGTGAAGAGGCGAGGCCAGGAGCTTGGACTCAACTCCTGCAACCTGAACTAGGTGAGTACAACTATGTGAGTACTGCTCAAACAGCCCATTTTTTTAAGATAACATGTAAACATTTGTGAATTTGTTCTCTTGTGTTACTGCCACGTGCATGCAATGGTGTCTGTGTTGAATGAGTGTGCGCATACGCTATTATTCGGGTTGAATACGTGCAGGCGTGTCAGCGTTGAAAGCACACTCAGTGTGGAAACTGAGGGGCGCAGCGATCGCATGACACTGGTTCAGTTTATCTGGACCACATATCACTGCTAAGTTACTTTGTCCTGTTTACCTACATGATAGAAGACGGTGCACATTAAATTACGCATTGTACATTATTATTGTAGTTTTTACTACTGCTAGTATTACAACTACTACTGCTACCACCTCTGTTGCTGGTACTGTTGCTGCTGCTGGTGAAGCTACTACTACTACAACAACAACAGCCGATGCAGCTGAATCTCCCAGAGAAGCCATTGCTTCTGCTGTTGCTACAAATGGTTCTTCTACGACTCTTGCTGCTACTAGTACTGCTATTATTACTACATGTGATAATGCTACTATTACTGTTGTTGCTACTGGTACTGCTAATACATCTGCTGTTCTTACTGGTGTTCCTGCTGTTACTGCTGCTGCTACTGACACTGTAAATACGTCTTCTTTTTCTATTAGTATTGCTAAATCTAGTATCTCCCGGGATTCGAACCTGGGACATTTAGCCCGGCTCCTGGGAACCAAGCTAACCTCCCGACGCCTTAAACCACTTGACATGCTACAAACACCACAGACCCAGGAAGTACACTTGGTCTGGCTCCTGGTGCAGCACATTCGTGATCGTGGATACTTCAAGACTAATTTCATTCTTTTCCCATTTGGAATACCAGTCTTAACGAACAACACATACTAATCCATCCACAGAACAAAGTGGGTGTTAATGTTGCAGTTTAAAAACTGTAGTGTAAAGCACCCTTCTGGCAAGACAGTGATGGAGTGAATGATGGTGAAAGTTTTTCTTTTTCGGGCCACCCTGCCTTGGTGGAAATCGGCCAGTGTTATAATAATATATATATATATATATATATATATATATATATATATATATATATATATATATATATATATATATATATATATGTATGTATGTATGTATGTATACAAAATGTGCGCCATCGGCATTCACTAGAAGGGAGAGGAGGAAAGGAAGGGAAGGAGGTAAATAGAGAGGTAGAGAGAGGGAGGAAGGGAGGGATGGAAGAAGAGAGGAATTGAGGAAGTAAGGGAGGGAGGGGTAGGAGTGGTCGACCACAGTATCGACATACATAGCCTCGTCAGGAGGGAACCATCGACATCTGAACTCTCCTGACGTAGCCACTGACACTCTGACTCTCACTATTTTATTTTGATGGCCGATGAGGACGGGGCTTTGCGGTGCAGCCGAGTTTTGTGTAAAAACAATCTCTCTCCCCTCCACACACACGCACACACACACACACACACACACACATACATACATACACACACACACACAAACACACACACACACACACACACACACACACACACACACACACACACACACACACACACACACACACACACACACACACACACACACACACACACACATACACCTATCGTGAAAAGAGAAAGAAAAGAAGAAAAGGGATAAGCGAGAAAATCTCATATAACCTCATTTCCCCTGAGACTATAATTATTATTATTATTATTGTTATTATTATTATTATTATTATTATTATTATTATTATTATTATTATTATTATTATTGTTATTGTTATTATTGTTATTATTATTATTATTAATATTCATGGGTAAAAACTAAACCCGCAGAAAGCACATAAGGTTAGCTCCGCTTCCGTGGATCAAGAGTCCTTCCCTAGCATCAGAACCATTTAATATAACTTAATGTCATTCACATTTATTTCTACCTATCGATCTGTCTATATTTCTACCTATTTATCTATTTGTTTCTATTTATGTACCTATCTGTACTTATCCACCTATCAAGCTAGCTATCCATCGGGTTATCTATCTGTATTTATCTATCTATCTAGCTATCTGTCTGGTTATGTTATCTGTTTAGCTATCGACATATCCATCTGTTTATCTGATTCATTCACTGTAAGTCCCATTCTCTCTCTCTCTCTCTCTCTCTCTCTGCCTATACCTCAGCTATTTCTTCGTCTAGGCCGAAAAAATTACTTCTCTGTGACTCGTTTTTTTTCATTAATTTCCACCTTCGCCTTCGTGTATCCTTCTCTCCCATTTCTAACCGTCTATCCTTGTCCACCCATTCTTATTCTCTTGGGAAGTTTCGTCTAGTTAGCTCCTTAGTCTTTTTTCGCACACTTCTTCACTTTCTCCAGTTTCTTGGTATATTAGTTAAAAAAAACAAACACTTATTGTAAAGAAGTTTTAATTTATTCGAGGTTTTAGACACAGGCCATGACTTATCTGGTGTGGGTTTTCCTCTGATTCTGCTTACTCGATTCTGCTTACTCTCGAGATTCGTTGAAAGAGTATTCGATGCAGAGGTAACTCTGCTGATGAGTGTCTCTGGGAATGTTCTTGACATCATGCTCGCCCCTTCCCCCAGTTCTCTCTGCCTGAGTGAGGTTAGCAGCCTCTGTCCTCCCCCATTCTAAACTCAATTTCTGGTCTTCTTGCCTCTTTCCCAATTTTCTTAACCTTTCATTTGATGGGGTTAAATTCCAGTCAGTATATGTCTGACAAGTTCTGCAGCTTGTCCAGGTGAATTCATATGTAGCATTTCCTAGTCCTAATAGGGTCTTATTCTACTCGTTAGTTTCACATCCGCCAACAGTGATGCATATAACAATCCCTTCTGATACTTTATTCACATATACCAGAAGCAGTGTTGATCTCAGTATCGATCCTTGCAGAGCCTCGCTTGACTCGTGCCTAATTCTGACACCTTTTCCTGGTCAGTCATCTATTATCGCTTTCCCTCAACGTGTTTTTATACAATGCAGCGAATTTCAGGCTATTATTGTCAGTTAATTAAGATTCTGTTACAGTCTCTTGTGAGGCAGTGTCAACAATTTTCTACTGTTAAAGAATATGTATTTAGTTATTTCTCAATTATTAATTATCAAAGACACTTGTCGATAGAAACTGGGCTTGTTTGTGATAATTACCATTTGCCAGAGTGTAATGTGTGTGTGTGTGTGTGTGTGTGTGTGTGTGTGTGTGTGTGTGTGTGTGTGTGTGGGTGTGTGTGTGTGTGTGAGTACTCACCTAATTGTGGTTACAGGGGTCGACTCATAGCTCCTGGCCCCGCCTCTTCACTGGTCGCTACTAGGTCCATTCTCTCTCTGCCCCATGAACTTTGTCATACCTAAAGTCAGTGCCGGATCAGCCGGGCTGTGGCTCGTACGTTGGACTGCGTGCGGCCAGCAGTAACAGCCTAGTTGATCAGGCCCTGATCCATCGGGAGGCCTGGTCATGGACCGGGCCGCGGGGGCGTTGATCCCCGGAATAACCTCCAGGTAACCTCCAGGTAACTACATCACTCTTCATACTCTTCCACTTCCTGATAACTCTATGACCGAAGAAGTACTTCCTAACATCCCTGTGACTCATCTGGGTTTTCAACTTCCAGTTGTGACCCTTTGTTACTTTGTTACTTTGTTACTTTGTTACTTTGTTACTTTGTTACTTTGTCACATCTCTGAAATATTCTGTCCCTATACACCTAGTCAATTCCTCTCAGTGTTTTGTATATTATTATCATGTCTGCCTCTATCCCTCCTGTCCTCCAGTGTTGTCAGGTTGAACTCCTTTAACGTCTCCTCGTAGGACAAACCCCTCAGCTCCGGGACTAGTCGTGTTGCAAACCTTTGTACTTTCTCTAATTTCTTAACATGTTTGACCAGGTGTAGATTCCATACTGGTGCTGCATACCCCAATATGCGCCTGACATACACGGTGTATAGTGTCGTGAATGACTCCTTACTTTGATGTCGAAACACTGATATCAGGTTTGCCAGGTGCCCATATGCTGCAGCATGCAGCAGTTATTTGGTAGATGGGCACCTCAGGAGATGTGCTCGGTATGATGCACACCCCCGGAGCTTTTCCTTGAGTTAGTTTTGCAGCCTCTGACCTCTTAGGCGGTACTCCATCTGCGGTCTTCTTTGTCCTCCCTCTAGCTTCATAACTTTGTTCTTGATGGGAATAAACTTCAGGAGCCATTTGTCGGACTAGGCTTGCGGTCTATCCAGATTCCCTTTTCCTTGTAGGCTTGCCTGATCCTTCGCTTGTATTCTTCTCATTAGCTTTACATCGCCTGTGAACAGGGACATTTCTGAACCTATTCCTTCCGTCATGTTATTCTCATATACAAGAAAATGACCCTTGTGGAACCCTACTCGACACATGCACACTGACACCTCGTCTCGTACCGACACACGTTGTTCCCTTCCTGTCAGATATTCCCTGATCCATTGCAGTACTTTCCTTCCTGTTCCTACCAAATCCTCTATTTTTTCAACCAGTCTCTTGTGTGGTACTGTGTCAAAAGCCTTCTTACAGTCCAAGAAGATGTAGTCTACCCATTCCTCTTTCTCCTGTCTTATTTCTGTTACCTTGTCATAGATCTCCAGTACGTTTGTGACGCAGGATTACCCTTCCCTGAAGCAGTGCTGGTTGTCATGTATGAGTACATTCCTTTCTAGGTGCTCCACCACTCTTCTCCTGATAATCTTTTCCACAACTTTACATACTATACATGTCAGCAACACTGTACACAAATAACCCGCACATAAAAGACAGAAGCTTACGACGACGTTTCGGTCCGACTTGGACCATTGACTTTGTCAATGGTCCAAGTCGGACCGAAACGTCGTCGTAAGCTTCTGTCTTTTATGTGCGGGTTATTTGTGTATCGTTCCAGTCACGGTATTGTGCCTTTTTGTTATTCAGCAACACTGGTCTGTAATTTAGTGCAGCCTGTCTCCTTTCTTAAAAATCTGGACTACATTTGCTGTCTTCCACACCTCACGCAGGTGCTCTGTTTCTTGAAGATTGTTGTTAGTGGCACACACAGTGCATCTGCTCCTTCTCTTAGGACCCAAGGAGAAATATTATTTGGGCCCACCGCCGTCGAGGTATCTAGTTCCCCTAGCAGTTTCTTCTCTCATCGGTGTATGCAGCGAGTCCAGCACTTGCTGGTACAAGTGCTGTGTGTGTGTTTGTGTGTACTCACCTCACCTATTTGTACTCGCTTATTTGTGGTTGCAGGGGTCGAGTCATAGCTCCTGTCCCCACTTCTTCACTGATTGCTGCTGTGTGCATGTGTGTGTGTGTGTGTGTGTGTGTGTGTGTGTGTGTGTGTGTGTGTGTGTGTGTGTGTGTGTGTGTGTGTGTGTGTGTAGGCGTTTTTATACGAGCCTGTTGATTGCCTGGACGGATGGAAGGTAAGTAATCAGCCGTTCCAGTCAATTAACTTGCGAATTTATCTTTTTCCCCCTGATTTGGGCTGGACAACGTAAACATACATTGTAAAAAAAATCTTGGATTCAATGTTGCGAAATTGAAGTTAAATGGCAACGGAGCATCAATTTTTCAGTCCTGTGTCGTACTGAGTTGAAACAGCAGCAGTGGAGTGCAGATGGGCTGCTACTGGAGTGAATACTGAGTGCATTTTCAGTTTAGTAACACTTCAGCATTGATAGCGTGCCACTTGATTGAAGGTGAAGTACCACTGGAGTGTTAGTTGAGTGCCACGGTAGTGTTGCGCAAGTGTCGTTCATGACTGGTAAAAACCTCCGTGATAGGGTGATAAACTATCGTCTGAGAGCCATTAGTGTCAATAAAGTGACAAGTTTCTTCTAATGCATCGACTGGAGCGCCACTCAACCATAACTTAAGTACCATTACATCTGCGTGAGAATGGCGATGATATATAACTATAATGACAACGTAGCAACGGTCAAAATGGCCACCTGAAGACGTTTTTAACGCCACCACGGAGCCAGGGTACTCGTAACTACAGCGTCAGTTCAAGAACTGTTGCAGCGTTAGCGTAGAGTTACTCTGGCGTCAAGTTAGAGCGTGAAGAGCGTAAGTGAAGAGATTGTAAGACTTGTTTATATTACTGAAACAGGAAAAGCCCAGGTAGACAATGTGCAACACTTAGATAACTTTATTGCCGAAATGTTTTCTCAAAAGTCGAAAAAATCTTAATATTTTAATGTAAATAAAATACCTTGGTCTTTTTGTAATGCTATCACTCTTTAAAGATTTTTTAAAATTTTTAGGAAACAATTTCTTCAGTCGAATACAGAGGTGAGAAATACACACGTATTTTATACTGTATCAACTTGTAGATATTGAATACCATTAACATAGATAAATCTAACGTCCGTTACTCTGAACAATGCTAGCTCAAAGTGACCCAAAGAGATTTCAAGGTACTCAAACAGGTTCAAAGGAATTCAAAGGGATTGCAAGTAACTTTTAACCTTTTTCACAAGTCCAGGTTAAACCTTGATACCTGACACCAACAAGTGGTTGATGAAGACTCGTGAGCAAACACGTATTTTTAGAAAACATTTCGATCCTAGGATCTCGCTTCTAACATTGTCCTAGTGATTGTTATGGTGTTTTACTAAACATTCTTCACTAGTAGCTGAAGAATGAAAGTTTATCGTCACAGTGCTGCTGGAATGCTTCTGCTAGTGTCGTAACAGTGTCTCTAAAATCCCCATGAAGTGCCACTAGAACTGTGCTAAAGTGCCTCTTTCGTGCCGCTATTGTTGCTACAACAGCAGCGCTATACTGGGTAAGTTTCTAGCTCAATGATAGCACCTCCAGCTCGCAATTACATGTCCGTGGTTCAATCCCTGGTGGATGGGAACAATGGACATGATTCCTTACACCTGTTGCCCATGTTCGCCTAGTGGTAAATAGTTACCTGAATGTTAACTAAAAACTGTGGGATTTGAAATGAGGTAAAGGGAAAAAAACAACTTCCTAGTGCCGGGGACAACGTACAATGTACAATGTTATGAATGATTTTTCTGTTAAACGGGATTTTTATTCTTTGTTGACTGTCTGTGTGGTCTTTACCGAGTGTTTACATGGTCTTTGCTGACTGTTAATATGGTCTTTGCTGACTGATTATATGGTCTTTGCGGATCATCTATATGGTCTTCGTTAACTGTTTAAATAGTCTTTGTTGGCTATCTATCCAGTCATTGCTGACTGCTCATCCAATTATTACTGACCGTCCTCCTAATCTTTATTGACTGTCTACCCAATCTTTGCTGTCTACCGAGAAATTTCTGACTGCTTATCTGAAAAATGCTTCATTTCTTACTGAATAATGATGAGACATGATGTTAATCATGACAATAATAATGATGATGATGATGACGATGATGATGTTAATCTGAGCAACCCAGGAGAGAATCGCCTCATCACATCACTGTACATTTCAGTTCTGCGACTGCGTCTCTTCAAGAAGGGTGTGATTAATTAGGGAGTTTAGGGATGGAAATGGGGAATGAGAGGTGGGGATGGAGCATAGTTGGGGAACGGAGGGAGTTGGAGTTCCATGTGTGGCTGCCCTGGAATGTGGCTGGAACGTCTCTGGTTGATCCTGGAATGAAGCTCGGAGTGAGTACATCACTGGAAGACCCCGTCGTCTTATCCCCCACGATACTGCTCCACCGCCTAACCTGGAGTCGTGTGTGTGTGTGTGTGTGCATATACATATTTTTTTTATTAACACATCGGCCGTCTCCCACCAAGGTAGGGTGACCCGAAAAAGAAAAACATTCTTCATCATTCACTCCATCACTGCCTTGCCAGAGGCATTAACACCCCTCCTTCACAGTGTAGACACTGTACTTCCCATCTCCAGGACTCAAGTCAGGCCTGCCGGTTTCCCTGAATCCCTTCATAAATGATACCTTGCTCACACTCCAACAGCACGTCAAATCCTAAAAACCATTAGCCTCCATTCACTCCTATCTAACATGCTCACGCATGCCTGCTGAAAGTCTCCTCGCACACAAAACCTCCTTTACCCCCTCCCTCCAACCTTTTCTAGGCCGACCTCTACCCCGCCTTTCCTCCACTACAGATTTATACACTCTCGAAGTCATTCTATTTTGTTTCATTCTCTCTACATGTCCGAACAACCTCAACAAC
>NC_091303.1:12098806-12106306 GCF_038502225.1 Cherax quadricarinatus | reverse complement strand
AGAATTGACGAGGGGATAAAGGGTGAGTGGTGCACTGAGGAGTCTGTGGAGACAAAGAACTTTGTCCATGGAAACATAGAGGGGAATGTTTGAGAGTAGAGTTATACCAACGCTCTTATATGAGAGAGAAACATGGGTGATGAACGTTGCAACAAGGAGAAGGCTGGAGGCAGTGGAGATGTCATGTCTGAGGGCAATGTGTGGTGTGAATATAATGCATAGATTTCGTAGTTTGGAAATTTGGAGGAGGCGCGGGATTACCAAAACTATTATCGAGTGGGCTGAGGAGGGGTTGTTGAGGTTGTTCGGACATGTAAAGAGAATGGAACAAAATAGAATGACTTCGAGAGTATATAAATCTGTAGGGGAGGGAAGGCGGGGTAGGGGTCGGCCTAGGAAAGGTTGGAGGGAGGGAGTAAAGGAGGTTTTGTGTGTGAGGGGCTTGGACTTCCAGCAAGCATGCGTGAGCGTGTTTGATAGGAGTGAATGGAGACAAATAGTTTTTAGGACTTGACGTGCTGTTGGAGTGTGAGCAAGGTAACATTTATGAAGGGATTCAGGGAAACCGTCAGGCCGTACTTGAGTCCTGGAGATGGGAAGTACAGTGTCTGCACTCTGAAGGAAGGATGTTAATGTTGCAGTTTTCTAACTGTAGTGTAAAGCACCCCTCTGGCAAGACAGTGATGGAGTGAATGATGATGAAAGTTTTTCTTTTTCGGGCCACCCTGCCTTGGTGGGAGACGGCCGATATATATATATATATATATGCCGTGCCGAATGGGTAAATATATATGCCGTGCCGAATGGGTAAAACTGGTCAATTAGCAAGAACTCTTTTAAAATTAAATCCTTTCTAAAATTTTCTCTTATTCATTTAAAGATATACTTTTTCATTTATTTTAATGTAAAAATTAGCAATTTTGTACCAAAGGACCTTAGAAACTTATCTAACCTTATTATAACTAGCGCAATTTAACTTAGCCTAATCCAACTAAATATCTTTTAGATAAGTTTACAGTAATTTAATAATAAACAAAAACAATGAAACATATCTATTTGTTAGGTTCAGAACTATTTTTGCAAAATTATTGCATGCATAGATTTTTCGCTTGCCTTATTCGCCAAGAAAAGCGTTGCTATTTAAGCCAAAATCGCAAGATTTACCTATTCGGCATGATATATATACTGTGTGTAAAGGAAATTCCTCCAGACTATCTTTAAGCACTCAATTAAGATACACTGTAAGCTTTCCTACTGACATGCCTTTGTAGTTTATTCAAGGTCACTCGATGTTGCAACTGCTCCGAGGAAGGTCTTTGGAGCTATGTTAGTAAGCCTCAGCAGGCGGTTCTTGGAGGGCGCCTGTGGGATCCATGTGTTTCCTGGAAAGCCTTTGAAGATTGAATTCATGTCGGAGGGAGTATGCAACCTCTCAGAGCACTTCAATAGGACTGAAACTCTGGTTAACAGGCCTTTGCTACCCCCATTCTACCTTCAAGCTGTATTGGGATTCCAAAATCGTAAGAAAAGTGTTTATATATGAATGTTTTAACTCCCGCATTAGTGGAGATAGTCGGTGACAGTTTTGTCTCTCTCTGGCCGGTTGAGCTTCTCTGTGAGGAGTTGCTAATTAAAATAAAATTAATGCTGTTTTTTGTCATTTAATGGAACGAGTAACAGGGTACCTGAATATGGTACATAATCAAAGGCTGAAACAGCAGCCTCGTTACCCTCACATGAACACACACACCGTCACCAATTTTATCGAAAATAAACAAAATTTAAAGTAACTTTTGTGACACCTGATCAGCGCAGGCTACACAGTATACATCGACAGGTGTATGTGTCTCTGAACGTGTACACACTGAGAGTTTACTTTAATCCATATTTTAGGGATTAAAGTATTCTTGTCTGGTGGTGAAAAGTTAACGTCTATTAACTGTAACTGAAACTGACTGTGTGGCGTATACTTACTATGTTGAAAGAGACCTGACCATATGGCATGACCTGACTATGTGAGATTCACACTGTTAACTAGGACTCAACCGTAATACTCTGTTATACAAATGGTTCTATAAGCACAGTACTCTGACACTTTTTCATACGCTATCAAAGTTTTTAGCAAAGATGGACATGCGTGTGTATTCATCAGCACAAACGCAGTTCAGTTTACGCAACAAATGTTTTGTTTTACGTCATTCCAAAGAATATACAGAAAAAGGAATAAAAGTCACAATATTGTGACTGGTACAATTCACAAATAACACACACACACTCACGCACACATACATTGGAGAGAAAACTTGAGATGACATTTTGTTCCACCCTGGACCTTTATCATTATATAACTGTACACCTGCATTGTCATGTCAGCCAATCTTGAAGACTGTAACAACAGAAAGTCTTGTTGGTGGATAAAACAAGTGCAACACCTGGATAGCTCTCATAGGTAGACGTTTCACTAACCAGCAGCTTCTCCATACATGGGAGAGAGAGTATCAACTTGTCTGCATCTTATGCCATTAATGTCAAGCAAGTCTTGTAAATTTTTCATGCATCATAGTCATTGCCTTTCCCGCCTTAACTTGGAAAATATATATGTTCTGTTGGATCGTTACCATTTTCTCAGGCTATTGTTTGTCCATTTGGTTTTACTAATTCTTTCCTTACTCGTGAACTGGCTTTCAAAAATTAGTGTTTTTTAAGTCTATGTAAACGTAGCTTTCTTCGTGGTAACCTCACCTACCCTTCACACACCTTCCTACTAATACCTAGCAAGGAAAATAATTTCATCTGTGCAGCAGACGTCATCATAAAACATAGTTTACCTTCATCGTGGCTTTAACAGCGCCTAAGTTGATTTAATTAAGTCAGCTTGGAGTCTGGATGATGAGCTCTTCGTATATAACCTTCAAGGATCTCCCGCCTAGTAATAACGTCTCCACACATAATCCTATCCAATCCTGTTTATACTAATAACAACGCTCTCACTGGAACTCGGATCTTATTGAACTGAGGTCAATCACCTCCCCGGACGCTTGTCTCTAAGAGCCTTGTGTGGGTAGTGATAAGTTCTAGGGTAAATGAACTTAAAGAATTCGGTCTTGAAGTTAGAGATGGGTTAGGAAGGCTGAGCTACACGTTAGGAAGGCTGACTCGGGTGTTAGGAAGGATGAGTAGGATGTTAGAATGACATCTGAATGTTGGGAGGCAGAGTTGGAAAAAATTAGGAAGGTAACGCTGGTTGTTAGGAAAGCAGAGGTAATTGTTAGGGAGTCAGCGCTGGTTGTTGGGAATAGAAGATACAAACAGCACCATAGACTATAATCAGAGGGATCAACAGAATAGAAGCAGATGCAATCTTTGAAATCAGTGGCACCTAGATCATTTTTGTGTTTTTCTCGCTTCCTTCTGTGCCTTCTTTTACTGATGCCACTGATTTCAAAGATTCCATCTGCTTATATTCTGTTGATCCCTGTGAGTATAGTCTATGGCGCTGTTTGTATCTTATATTCCCAGCAACCAGCTCTGACTCCCTAACACAGAACGAAGCGTAAAAAAAGACAAAAATGATCTAGCAGCGATAAAGAGCGTTCTTCTTCATTCTTAGGGCGATACTAGAGAGCAACGAACTGGATGAGAAAACAGTAGATGCAAACTATATACACAGCTTCAATAATAGGTATGTCAACGCTCTATATGCCAGGAACCAGTGATGTCGGCCAGTTGAAGAATAAGATGCCGAGTCTGGAAGTGACTCTCGACTCACCAAAGTACATCTAGGTGTGAACACACACACACACACACACACACACACACACACACACACACACACACACACACACACACACACACACACACACACACACACACACGCACACACACACACATACACACACACACGACATATATGAAGTGAACCGACAGTGCCAGTGAGGCTTGTAATAGAGATATAAACTGGTATTTTATTCCGTCGCGTGCTAATATGCTGATACACCTGTCACGCTGAATTAGGTGTAACATGACACACAAACACACACATTCACACACACATATACATTAATTTTTACAATTGGAAAAATATTGATTGAATTGTTGTAAGGGCAATAGAGACACACACACACACACACACACACACACACACACACACACACACACACACACACACTAGTGAAGAGGAGGGGCCAGGAGTTATGAATCGACCCCTGCAACCACAACTAAGTGAGTACAGCTAGATGAGTACACACACACTTTAACAACACAAACTACAATAAGTTCAGATAATACATGGTCAAGATAATACATGATCACGATAATACATGGTCAAGATAATACATGGTCAAGATAATATATGGTCAAGATAATACATGGTCAAGATAATACATGGTCAAGATAATACATGGTCAAGACAATACATGGTCAAGATAATACATGGTCAAGATAATACGTGGTCAAGATAATACATGGTCAAGATAATACATGGTCAAGATAATACATGGTCAAGATAATACATGGTCAAGATAATACATAGTCAAGAGCACAAATGTCGTTTTGAAGCAAACTAACTCTCACTTGAGAAGTCTTATAAAATTTTAAGAAGGAAGTTAACCTTAGGGAATACTTTTATAAGCACCTGTGTTGTGAGGTGTTCTGGGTGCTCTCTCTTAAGTCTCTCTCTCTCTCTCTCTCTCTCTCTCTCTCTCTCTTTCTGTAGTTTTTTCTTATTCCATCATCTTTTTCTTGCCCCTTTCTCTTGTTTTTCTATTTCCTCTCTCTTCTATCATCGCTTCTACAATTTTCCCCTTATATCACCACATTTCTATTATCGCTATATCTCTCCCTCGTCCTTGCCTACTCTCTTCACCCTGCCTCTCTCCCTCACTTTCACTCTCACTCTTTCTCTCTCTCTCTCTCTCTCTCTCTCTCTCTCTCTCTCTATTCCCTCCTTCCCACTTTCTTCTCCCCTCCCTCTCGTCCCTTTATTCAATCTCTGCCCCCTACCCTTACCTTTCTCTTTATTTTCCCTTGTTTCTCTCCATTATTTTCCTTCCTCTCCTTCTTTCCCAAACCTTCTCTCTTTCCCTTCCTCTCCCTTCACTCTCGCTCCAGTGTTCCCTCTCAGTGTGGCCTGGCTGCGGTATCGCCCGCCACTCTGCCTGTCTATTACCACACTAACACCTCACCACAAAAATTGGCACAGATGAAAAATTAATCCACGGGCCTCCCCTGGTTCATCTGGCCCTCTCCTGTGCCCCGCCTGGCCCTTGCCTGGCCGTATGGCCCTTGCCTGACTCTCGCATGGCCTCGAATGGCATCGCCTGGCCCCTTGCCTGGCCATCGTTTCTGTGACACTAGATGACCGTAGCCTGGAGTCGACTCCTCCTGTATGGTCCGTCGCAGATTTCTCCCACAGTGTGAGTACTGCTCAACGTGTTAGCTAAGCAAGTACTGCTGGACATATTAGCTAAGTGAGTGAAAAGTGTTAGGTGAGCAGCCATTAAGTGTCCATTAAGTGAGAATTAAGTGGATAGCGTGAGAAGTGTGAATTGAGTAAAGGAAAAGTGCTTTATTGATACCAGTTGAGTGATATCAGAAAAACACAGAATTCAGTAGAAATAATACAAAGCAGGAGAGTTTCTCCAACACTAACTTCTTCAATACAACTTGCTTAACAAAATTTCTCACATTATCTCTCCGATACAGTGGTTTATTTGCACTCTTGTTAGCACAACAGAACTACTGAAAAGTAACTTTCTAGATAATTCAGTAGTTTAATAAATAATCCTATAGCTGGTCAGAGACCGGGCCGCGGGGGCGCTGGCCCCCGCGGCCTGGTCTATTACCTGGAGTATACCCCCTGGTATACTCCAGGTAATAGGCTCAGTAATTCCCCACAGTTCGTTACAGTAGTTGGGTAGTTAATCTAATAGATGAGTAGTTAATGTAGTAGTTGCGTAGTTGCTCAATAGTTGAGTAGTTAACACTTTAATTGGATAAATATTCCAATAGCTGGACAACTAATCGAATAGCTGGATAGTTAATTCAATAGTTGCATAGTTAAGTCAATTGTTGGAAAGTTAATTCAATAGTTGGATAGTTAATTCAATATTTGGATAGTTAATTCAATAGCTGGATAGTTAATTCACTAGTTAAATAGTTAATTCAATAGATGGATAGTTAATTCAATAATTGGATAGTGAATTCAGTAGTTGTATAGTTAATTCAATATTTGGATAGTTAATTCAAGAGCTGGATAGTTAATTCAGTAGTTTAATAGTTAATTAAATAGTTGGATAGTTAATTCAATAGTTGGATAGTTAATTCAATAGTTGGATAGTTAATTCAATAGCTGGGTAGTTAATTCACTAGTTGAATAGTTAATTCAATAGCTGGATAGTTAATTCAGTAGTTGGATAGTTACTTCAGTAGTTGAATAGTTAATTCAATAGCTGGATAGTTAATTCAATAGTTGGATAGTTAAGTCAATTGTTGGATAGTTAATGCAATAGTTGGATAGTTAATTCAATATTTGGATAGTTAATTCAATAGCTGGATAGTTAATTCAATAGTTGGATAGTGAATTTAGTAGTTGCATAGTTAATTCAATATTTGGATAGTTAATTCAAGAGCTGGATAGTTAATTCAGTAGTTTAATAGTTACTTAAATAGTTGGATAGTTAATTCAATAGTTGGATAGTTAATTCAAAAGTTGGATAGTTAATTCAATAGCTGGGTAGTTAATTCACTAGTTGAATAGTTAATTCAATAGCTGGATAGTTAATTCAGTAGTTGGATAGTTAATTCAGTAGTTGAATAGTTAATTCAATAGCTGGATAGTTAATTCAATAGTTGGATAGTTAATTCAGTAGTTGAATAGTTAATTCAATATTTGAATAGTTAATTCAATAGCTGGATAGATAATTCAATAGTTGGATAGTTAATTCAATAGTTAGATAGTTAATTCAATAGTTGGACAGTTCATTCAGTAGTTGAATAGTTAATTCAATAGTTGTATAGTTAATTCAATAGTTGGATAGTTAATTCAATAGTTAGATAGTTAATTCAATAGTTGGATAGTTAATTCAGTAGTTGAATAGTTAATTCAATATTTGAATAGTTAATTCAATAGCTGGATAGATAATTCAATAGTTGGATAGTTAATTCAATAGTTAGATAGTTAATTCAATAGTTGGACAGTTCATTCAGTAGTTGAATAGTTAATTCAATAGTTGTATAGTTAATTCAATAGTTGGATAGTTAATTCAATAGTTAGATAGTTAATTCAATAGTTGGATAGTTAATTCAATAGTTGGATAGTTAATTCAGTAGTTGAATAGTTAATTCAATAGCTGGATAGTTATTTCAATAGTTGGATAGTTAACTCAATAATTGGATAGTTAATTCAATAGCTGGATAGTTAATTCAATAGTTGGATAGTTAATTCAAGATTTGGATAGTTATTTCAGTAGTTGAATAGTTAATTCAATATTTGGATAGTTA
>NC_091303.1:12088806-12093806 GCF_038502225.1 Cherax quadricarinatus | reverse complement strand
ATGCTGAGAACTCACAGTTGTCAGAACTCAGTGTTCAGAACGTATATCCAGTGCTACTAGAATCCTCGAAGTTGTTGCCGAAGGTGTAATACCAAGCAGGATGACCGAGGCTCGTTAGCCATGTGCTGGGAATTGTTGTTAAGCTGTAACACTTAATTGGGACCGTAATGGCACGATGACGATGGTTTGTAGGGGACAACCTTGTCACCCGATAATGAGAGAACTGTGGTAACCACTTGGTGGTGTTGGTGGTAGTTAATATTTTTGTTGTTGGTGGTGGTGGTGGTGATGGTGGTAGGTATTTTTATTGTTGTTGGTGGTAATAATGGTTGGTGTTTTATTGTTATTGGTGGTGGTAGTGGTTGGTGTTTATATTGTTGGTGGCGGTAGTGGTTGGTGTTTTTATTGTTGGTGGTGGTTGGAATTTATGTTGCTGTTGGTGGTGGTTGGAATTTATGTTGCTGTTGGTGGTGGTTGATATTTTTATTGTTGGTGGTGGTTGGTGTTTTTATTGTTGTTGGGGGTGTTGGTGGTGGTTGGTGCTTTGTGTTGCTGGTTGTGGTGGTGGTGGAATTGGTAGTGGTAGTGCTGGTGATGTTTGTAGTGCGGTGTTGTAGTGGTGGCGATGAAAGTTTGTAATAATGAATATTGTGTTGGTGGAGGTGATGGTATTTACCACAAGACAACAGAGATGAAGCATTAAGAGTGATGGACGCACCACACATTCCTGTCACTGTACCTTATACGAACCATAAACAAGAACAGTGGTTCAAAAGATACATAGCGTTAAAAGAGAGAGTAGAACCAGCACCTGGAAGCTAAAAGTTACAATTGATTTACAGGTATCTCACAAAAATATTGCTTCCACTTAGTATAGTGAAAAAGAGGAAGGATTTACGAGGAAGTGGTCGAGGGGAAAAACTGCATATTTGTCTTCATTAATTAGGTATAAACACCTCCTGGAAGATAAGAATGATGTAATCTGGTCCACGAGCTGCGACTCGTTTACCGCAACCATATTCATAAAGAAACCAACAACAGCAATCATAACCACTACCATAGCCACAATAATAACCACAACTATAACACAAAATACAAATAAACCGACATCGATAACAACCCTGTACGTTCCAATGAGCCTCCACGGAACATGCCAACATTATACAAACATTGCCAAACCAACATTTCTCCACTCCGTTACCCGATTTTTATTTTCGGGAAAAATGTTTTCCTTTAACGCTAAAATCTCCTACAATAGCGGTCGTAACTCCCATAAAAACGGTTATTTAATTAATATAAGAGCATTATAACGACAATGAACAGGGAAATCTATTGACAGGGTTGAAGATGGTAATCTTCAATTACTCGACCATCGGCCCCCTTGCATATTATGGCAGTGAGGCCTCGCTATTGTGATGCTCTTTCTGTGTTAATTGAGGCCTTTAAAAATATCTTACGGTGGAAATTCTGGTGCTGTTGCATGTATGTTCTGGAGACGGAAGTTACACGTGTTATGTATAGCAGGAAAACACGAAAAAGAAGAATTTATTTGCATGTGTGCGAATTATATATATATATATATATATATATATATATATATATATATATATATATATATATATATATATATATATATATATATATATATATATATATATATATATATATATATATATATATATTTATATAGATAGATAGATAGATAGATAGATAGATAGATAGATAGATATAATGTCGTGACTAATAAGTAAAACTGGTCAATTAATGAGAAATCATTTAAAATTAAGTTCTTTCGAAACATTTCTTTTATACGTTTAAAGATATATTTTTTCATTTAGGTTAATGTGAAAATTAATAATTTTGTACCAGAAGAACCTTAGAAAACTTACCTAACCTTATTATAACATGCGAAATTTAATTTAGCCTAATCTAACTAAATATATTTTAGATAAGTTTACAATAATTTGATAATAATGAAACAAAAGGAATTATGTTTTTTTTTTCATTTGGTTCAGGATCAGTTTTTGCGAAATTATTGCATACACAAATATTCGCTTGCCTTATTCGGCAAGAAGAACGTTGCTATTTAAGCGCTAGGCTTTCGTGTTGTAATCAACACATCAAGAGCTTGCAATGTTGTGGAAAAGAAGAGAAGGTCCAAGCAAATACGATTACAGGGAGCGTGTGTGTGTGTGTGTGTGTGCGTGTGTGTGTGTGTGTGTGTGTGTGTGTGTGTGTGTGTGTGTGTGTGTGTGTGTATGTGTGTGTTTGTGTGTGTGTGTGTGTGTGCGTGTGTGTGTGTGTATGTGTGTGTTTGTGTGTGTGGATGTATGTGTGTGTGTATATATATGTGTGCATGTGTGTGTGCAGGGCACCCACTATCAAGTTGCATGCCGCGATAAACCCCGCGATAAGACCAATAATGACTATATTAAACCGTGATTTACACTGCCACAACTTAACTTCACACTGACACTTCCCCCTCATAGTCACACGCAACCCCACCTGTCACACTCTACCACAACCTATTTTACTCTCTCTCTCTCTCTCTCTCACTCACTCTCTTTCTTCCTCTCTCTCTCTCTCTCTCCTACTATTATTCACATCCTTGTTATTATCCATCATTATCGTATTTCACAGAACTCTCTGACGACAATATATGAGGACCCGGCCGCTCGCTGACGATGAAGGCAGGACGTGTTAAATACCTTCCAGCCAGGGTTAAATCTTAATGCTAACTTATGTGTCTTAATTTGAGGCTGTGTGGAGATGGCCCACCAGTGTTCAGGAAGCCTCGCCTACCAGACTCTAGACCTCGACCATTAGTATCTTAACTCCCGTAGCAGGAATATTTAAAAGAGTGACTTCTTGTACTCAATTCTGGGCGTTTCGGAAATATAGCTATTTAAAATTCTTCAGTCTAATATAAAGGATATACATACATACATATATATATATATATATATATATATATATATATATATATATATATATATATATATATATATATATATATATATATATATATATATATATATATATATATATATATATATATATATATGGTTGTTTTGCATATATATATATATATATATATATATATATATATATATATATATATATATATATATATATCTATATATATATATATAATATATATATATATATATATATATATATATATACATACACACATATAAAAATATAGGGAGGTACCACCTCTAGAACTGTCATAGAGACCCTCATCCTCAGAGAAAAGAATAAACTTGCTTCAGGGGAAACTCAAGGTTCTCCCTGAAGCTGTTTGAGAATTTTCTCCTACCACCCCCTACATTTCAAGTATGTTTTATTTAAAGACAAAATACATTGGACAAACATTCACAAAAAATACAACAGAAAGTAAAACAACATAGGTAACTCAGAGCTACATCTCGAATACTTCGTCCAGCTCCCCTGCGGTGGGCCGCGTGCCCAGAATGCTGCAGGCATTTCCTCTCTGGATCGCAATACTGAGTCTCTGAAAGAGGAAGCTGGTCGCCCTGTGGTCCTTGGTTTCTATGATGAGCTTTTCACCCAGCTCTTTGAGGAACTTTGGAGCACACTTGCCCCATGCTCCAAGGGTCTCCGACCCTATTGGAATGAAGTTATAGCAAGGGGGAAGGTCTTCATATTTTCGAATCTTCTGGGTCTCCCTGTGGCTGGCAGCTCCACCCCCTTCCACTACGGAGTATGGCAAGTAGGTGTCTGCCAATGTGGCAGCACAGGTGTAGTCCCAGGCAATCTGCTTTCCATCCTTCCAGGGTAGCATAGTGGCTCTATCAGGACGCTTTTGACTTCCATCAGACCTCTGTACTTGGGGTTCCCGTTGAGCTGGGCAACGGGCTGTGGCGAGGCTTCTCTTTATTATGTCATTGATCTTCTCATGTCTGGCATACTTCCCTTCTGCTGTGTGGCACACGAGACCATGAAGTCCGAATTGATCAGCTGTCGCCCTGCCGCAAATACAGCTATGTTCGGTGAGGATGTGGGCGGCTAGGCGAAGAGCAGCACCAATCCGAATGGCCTGTGGGTCGAGACGGGTGCCCAGGGAGGAATTGGGAACAGCTAACAGGAAATCTCCTGAGTGTGGTGCCTTCACTGCCAGGAGACGAGCTTTGTTCTTTCCTGAAGCATTGGAGAGCATTGTGATGGCGATTTTTTCCATGATCGGTTTGTCCCAGTGGGACTGTTTGTGCTCTTTGGGAGGAGCTGGTCTACTGGAGGAGTCTGTAAGGGTGTCCCACCGAATCGCTGCTTCAGTAAACCTGGGGTCTTGAGCTCCTACCGTGTCTCTCAAGCGTTCGGGCACTATCTTCTTGACTAATGCACTGGAAGCCAAACACGAAGACTGAAAAGCAGGTAAAGCAACATGTGTTGCTTTACGCACCCCTATACCTCCCAGTAGCACTGGGAGGGTTGCCTGATCCCATTGCTCATCCTCTAGTGACAGGTTCAGTGCCTTCTTAAAAGTTGATCTCAGGTGTGCGTCATAATCATCGAGTGTTGGGTTGTCAAAAGAGGGTGCACACCTCAAGAAGTAAGTGAGTCTTGGCATAGTAAGACACCTTGTGAAGAGATACAGAGCATCATGGGCATCAAGATCGCTTATTCTCTCCTCCATTCTTATCAAGTCATTAAATTTGTCCTTGTGTGTGTGTATATATATATATATATGTATATATATATATATATATATATATATATATATATATATATATATATATATATATATATATATATATATATATATATATATATATATATATATATATATATATATATATATATATATATATGTATATACATATATATATATATATGTATATACGTATATATATATATATATATATATATATATATTATATTTAAATATATATACATATTTATATATATATATATATATATATATATATATATATATACATATATATATATATATATATATATATATATATATATAT
>NC_091303.1:12081306-12086306 GCF_038502225.1 Cherax quadricarinatus | reverse complement strand
CAACCTAAACTAACTTAGCTTAACCTAACCTCTTATGGTAAACTTAAAGACCGTAGCAAAATCCACACCCCACTCGACCACCACCCTATCAACCACAACCCACTCGATCACCACCCCATCAACCACAACCCACTCCACCACCATCCTATCAACCACAACCCACTCGACCACTACCCCATCAACCACAGCCCACTCGACCACCACCCCATCAATCATAACCCACTCGACACCACCCCATCAACCATAACTCACTCGACCACCACCCCATCAACCACAACCCACTCGACCACCACTCCATCAGCCATAAACCATTCAACCACAACCCCACCTAACAAAACCTCTCCCACAGACCACCTCATCAACCCCATCAACCATAACCCCACCAACCACAACCCCATTTCGTATAATCTCACCAACCTACAACACCCATCACCCACCTGAACCACAGCCTGTCCACAGCACTCTCACCAAACCAACAGTACATTATCAACCACCAACCACAATCCCACCAAGCAATAACGTTCATGAACCACAGACAACAACCACGGCACCACCAGCGCGATCACATCACTAAGGTTGAGCTCACTAGATCGATAACACTGTTAATACTTGCATGCCAGTGAGACAAGTGACAAATTCTATAACGTTGAAATTCCAGCTCCCTACCACTCCTAAATGCTCACCCCTTTTACCCCTTCCCCTATGTTATACCCTTTACTAAACCCCCTAACCACAACCATCCCACCACCCCTTCAGTGCTCACCCCTTTACCTTACTCTCACTCACCATCCACATGCCAGTCCCTAGTTGGTAGTATTTTGGGACCTGGCGTTGATGCCCTCAGTTTGTGAAGTTGGATTTTGTTCACAGATGCATGCGTAATGCTTCTGCAACTTTAGAGTCTAAACCTACACCACTGGCCTCTTCAGTCGAATACTTTCCGGTGTAACGCTGGAGACAATAAAGGAAGTAATTTTGAGGTGATCAGTCCCTCAGACTTCTGGTGTCTTAGTCATCAACTTGTCGTTATTGTATATTCTAAATACTACGAGAAGACGTTTCGCTCTATATAGAACCTTACCCAGGGTAAAACGTTGTCTGCAAATGAATGTTTGTTCTGAATGTAGACTATTTTTTCATATTTGCCAATTCTTCGCTCAGTATTGGACCTTATCAAGTCTTGAAAAAACTCATCACTGAGTGAAATATCGCCTCTCTTGATCTTAGCTGGAAGGTTCAACGCCGATAATTATGGTTATCTTACACACACACACACACACGAAAAACAATACGAGCTTTCAACAACCCATTGCTCGAAAGGTGAGCTTTCTCAAGGCATCATGAGGTGAGAAGAAGGCTCACCTTTGGCCGAAACATCGTGTAAGCGAAGGCTTAGCTCCATTTGTAAGTGTCGCTTTGTCCCTCCTACATGCCAGCCATCGAGGAGTCAAAGCGATTTTTTTTCTGACAGAAAGTAACCATTTGGACTTTAAGTGTCCATAGAGTCTGACATCCTTATTGAAGATGAAATGAAGATTGTAGAGATTACTATTTTTATTAAAAAGAGTGAATATAGTTTGTATAGATCACCTTCCTCACAAGAGAAAAAAAATGAAGAGTGAATAGTTTAATTTCTTTGTTAAATGGAGGAAATAAAGAGAGTAAGTAGAATCCAGTTTCTCGAAAAGAGGAAATAAAGAGAGTAAGTAGAATCCAATTTCTCGAAGAGAGGAAGTAAAGAGTGTAAGTAGAATCAAATTTCTCAAAGAGAGGAAATAAAGAGAGTAAATAGAATCCAATTTCTCAAAGACAAAACATAAAGAGAGCAAGTAGAATCTAATTTCTCAAAGAGAGGAAGTAAAGAGAGTAAGTAGAATCCAATATGCCAAAGAGAGGAAATAAAGAGCACTGAGTGCATATTCTTTATTAGAAAGAGTAAACATTAACTGCAGAGTTCCATATCTATATTAGACGAAATTAAGACGACTGCGGAATCCAGTTTTTTTTTAGAGCAAATACAGTGTGAAAAGTTTAACGACTTCATTAGAGAAAGGAAATAAAGTGTTGAGCTTGGTTTCTTTATTAGAGGAAATTAAGACCCTAGAGGAGGAAATAAAGAAACTACTCACTATAATACTATGCATTTGTTGACCTCAAAAGGCCATTGTTAATGCACGAAAAAATCTGGCCATGACCTTTACAACTTTTTTTTTTACGTTTTAGTTCAATCTCATAACTTTTTTTTATATAAAAATAATAACAACAATATTTATAATAACTTTATTATTATTATTATTATTATTATTATTATTATTATTATTATTATTATTATTATTATTATTATTATTATTATTAATATTAATATTATTATTATTATTATTATTATTATTATTATTAATATTATTATTATTATTATTATTATTATTATTATTATTATTATTATTATTATTATTATTATTATTATTATTCATGATGCTGCCCACGACAGTACGACTCACAGCCAGGTACCTATTTTCTCCTGCGTGAAAATAGGAAGCAGGTGTCAGGAAACTCGTTCATACATTATGCATTGTCCTGGGATCGATCTTGGGGCCTCTCGCTTGTACCCCAAAACACTCTGACAATCCCAGCTTCAGCTTCTAACAAAATCACCCTTATGGTATTATAACATAGAGCTTAAATTGGCAAATTAATTCTCAGTCTCGATGATCGGTAAGGACGCGACCAACGGAGATAAGTGGAAAAAGAGAGAAAATTAAGCAAGAAAAAAAGAGGAGAAAATGAAAGAGTTAAAAAAAGAGGAAACAATAGGGGTTATATATACTAGTTTTCAAAGGAAAAAACAATATGTGTTATTTCATAAATGGGAATGTGATATGTCATTTGGTTGATGCATGAGTAATGGTCTGGGATGTGTTTCTTTACTTAAAGATGCGTAGGTCTCTGTCTCTCTCTCTCTCCCTCCCTCCCTCTCCCTCTCTCTCTCCCTCTCTCTCTCTCTCTCTCTCTCTCTCTCTCTCTCTCTCTCTCTCTCTCTCTCTCTCTCTCTCTCTCTCTCTCTCTCTCTCTCTCTTTTTTTTTTACACAGGGTTTGACAAGGTTAAGGATCCCTAGCTTTATTGACAGCTATTTACAGGTTAAGGATTCCTAACTTTATTGGCAAGCTAAGAGCTGTTACCTACATTTGAACGCATTTTTATTGTTATGAGACATACAAGTAGGAAACAGGATGAAGTTGGAGCCATCTGTGGGCCAGCATTTTCATTTGATCAACTGACTTTATCTCGTTGACATCATTATCCTGTACGAATGTGTTCCATACTCGAGTCATCCTGGGTATGTATGATCTCAGATGGAGTGATGTTCTGGAGAAGGGTACAGCCAGAGTGAAGTTGCTGCTTTCTGCCCGTCTTGTGGCATAAAAGCTTGTCTCTCGCTGTCCTCGAAGTGGATCCAAGTGTGGTATTTTGACAATATTGGCCTTGTACATAACAGTAAGGCCACCCACATCCCTCCTATGTTGAAGGCTCTGCTGAAATGACAGATCTATCCAGGATGGGTCCTGGCGAGAGATGAGACGTCTTGCTCTGTTCTCTACTCTGTCAAGCAGTCGCAGATGAGGAGGGGGCAGGCAAACCAAGAAAGTGGAGCATACTCAAGGTGCGAGCGTACTTGTGCCTCGTACAGGATCTTGCAACCCCTACTGTCAAGCAGATGGGAGATACGGCGAAGTGCTGTAAGCTTCCTGGCTGCCTTGTTTGCAAGATTTACAACATGGTTCTTCATGGTTAGTTTGGAGTCAAATTTCACCCCAAGGATATCAACTTCTTCTCCAGGTGCCAACATCCTCCCATTCATCCTTACTACTGCACCAGCATTACCATCATGGTGCCTAGAGACGATCATCATTTGCGTTTTCTCAGGTGCAAATGTTGCTTGCCATCTATTTCCCCAAGCTGATATAGCTCTCAGCTGGTGATTGATGTAGCTTAGAGCAGCTGGCATTTCTTCTCTTGGATAAGTGAATGTCAGTGTACAGTCGTCTGCATATGCATGTGATTCTGGGATGAGATGAAGAAGGTCGTTGAAGTAGACATTCCATAACAATGGACCCAGCACGCTTCCTTGTGGAACACTTGCCCCAATAGGATGTCTTGCTGATTCCGTTCCATTGAGAACTACACTTAGAGATCTACCATAAAGGTAATCACTGAGGAGACATAGCGTAGAGCCTGCAATTCCCAGTGCTTGAAGTTTTACTAAGAGGCCCTGGTGCCACACCCGGTCGAAAGCGCCAGCAATGTCCAGTGCGACCAAACAGCTGACTTTGGATTCATCCATTGACTGGTGCCACTTAGTGGAGAGGTTTAACAACAGATCAGCAGCAGAGTAACCTTTCCTGAAGCCATATTGACGATCACAAAGTAGTGAGAGGTAGTCAAAAACTCTGTCATTTGTCTTGAGATTATTGTCTCGAGGATCTTACCAGTGATTGACAGGAGTGACACTGGTCTGTAGTTGCTGATTTCTGCTCTGCTCTTCTTTTTGTGAACAGGGACTACATTTGCCTCTTTCCATAGAGAGGGCCATTTACACTGTACTAGGCAGTGCTGAAAGATGCGAGTTAGAGGTGCTGCTAGCTGGTCTGCACATCTTCTCAACAATCTTGGGCTCAACTTGTCTGGGCCCACAGCCTTTTCTTGGTCAAGCGACTTAAGTAGGAAATGCACCTCCTCCTGCCTTATTGTCACCACTGACAGTTTTGACACAGTTCTTGCAGCTAGCCAAGGAGGGTCCCTTGCTGGATCAGGAACTTGCATTTTGGTAGCAAAGTGTTCAGCAAAGAGGTCCTTGACTTCTCTTGACTACTAGTAGAGGTGGTCCCATCCTGTAGATTTAGAGGTGGAATGAGTTCATCAGGCAGATAACCTTGTCTGTCCTTGACCAGGGACCACCAGGTTTTGGAGCCTACCCTACCTGATGCTAACTTCCTTTTAGTG
>NC_091303.1:12073806-12076306 GCF_038502225.1 Cherax quadricarinatus | reverse complement strand
GAACGGTCACTGGCCAAGGCTCCTCATAAATTTTTTTTTCATCTGCTGATCATCTGCTAATTCATCTAATTTTAACATTAGGAAAAACGCCGTAATTTTTGGATAGAACCTTTGTAACTTTGCGTGTAGTGTATTATTTGAATAGCTAACCTTTGGATGCAGGTATTACCTCTCCCTCCCCTCTCCACCCTTCAATTTTCAGAGGAAATGGATAACCAAATACAATTATATATATATATATATATATATATATATATATATATATATATATATATATATATATATATATATATATATATATATATATATATATATATATATATATATATATATATATATATATATATATATATATATATATATATATAAACACTGATCTCTGGCTGAAGGAGACTCGAACCTACGAACCTTAGGACAAGGTACGTAGTGCTTTACCAATCTACCCACACTGGACAATACCTTGGCGTGTAGCATGCGCTACACGTTTGATCCAAGGCAGCCAGCTTTCAGGGAGAAGGCTTACAGCTTTTCATCTCATCCCCTTGAACAATGCAAGGAATTCGCGAGAGCAGGCGAAATATACACAAACACTGATCTCTGGCTGAAGGAGACTCGAACCTACGAACCTTAGGACAAGGTACGCAGTGCTTTACCAAACTACCCACACTGGACAATACCTTGGCGTGTAGCATGCGCTACACGCCGGAGACGTGACAGCTGCCAGACTCCTGGAAAGAGGTTAATGTGTTCTTATATTTCAATATGTATATATTGAACATATTGTACATATTGAATAAACCATACCACGGGCGGGATTTGAACCCGCGGTCAGAGAGTCTCAAAACTCCAGACCGTCGCGTTAGCCACTGGACCAGCTAGTCACAATAAGATTCGTCCAACTAGGTATATTTCTACACCATAGGAAGGTTAGCATAGGCACCACTGTGACCACAAATGCATTTGTGGTCACAGTGGCTAAAGAGGTTTTTGTGGCATTTATGGATTTGGAAAAGGCGTATGACAGGGTGGATAGGGGGGCAATGTGGCAGATGTTGCAGGTGTATGGTGTAGGAGGTAGGTTACTGGAAGCAGTGAAGAGTTTTTACGAGGATAGTGAGGCTCAAGTTAGAGTATGTAGGAAAGAGGGAGATTATTTCCCAGAAAAAGTAGGCCTTAGACAAGGATGTGTGATGTCACCGTGGCTGTTTAATATATTTATAGATGGGGTTGTAAGAGAAGTAAATGCGAGGGTCTTGGCAAGAGGCGTGGAGTTAAAAGATAAAGAACCACACATAAAGTGGGAGTTGTCACAGCTGCTCTTTGATGATGACACTGGGCTCTTGGGAGATTCTGAAGAGAAGTTGCAGAGGTTGGTGGATGAATTTGGTAGGGTATGCAAAAGAAGAAAATTAAAAGTGAATACAGGAAAGAGTAAGGTTAAGAGGATAACAAAAAGATTAGGTGATGAAAGATTGGATATCAGATTGGAGGGAGAGAGTATGGAGGAGGTGAATGTATTCAGATATTTGGGAGTGGACGTGTCAGCGGATGGGTCTATGAAAGATGAGGTGAATCATAGAATTGATGAGGGGAAAAGGGTGAGCGGTGCACTTAGGAGTCTGTGGAGACAAAGAACTTTGTCCTTGGAGGCAAAGAGGGGAATGTATGAGAGTATAGTTTTACCAACGCTCTTATATGGGTGTGAAGCATGGGTGATGAATGTTGCTGCGAGGAAAATGCTGGAGGCAGTGGAGATGTCATATCTGAGTGCAATGCGTGGTGTGAATATAATGCAGAGAATTCGTAGTTTGGAAGTTAGGAGGAGATGCGGGATTACCAAAACTGTTGTCCAGAGGGCTGAGGAAGGGTTATTGAGGTGGTTCGGACATGTAGAGAGAATGGAGCGAAACAGAAAGACTTCAAGAGTGTATCAGTTTGTAGTGGAAGGAAGGCGTGGTAGGGGTCAACCTAAGAAAATTTGGAGGGAGGGAGTAAAGGAGGTTTTGTGTGCGAGGGGCTTGGACTTGCAGCGGGCATGCGTGAGCGTGTTTGATAGGAGTGAATGGAGACAAATGGTTTTTAATACTTGACGTGCTGTTGGAGTGTGAGCAAAGTAACATTTATGAAGGGATGCAGGGAAACCGGCAGGCCGGACTTGAGTCCTGGAGATGGGAACTACAGTGCCTGCACTCTGAAGGAGGGGTGTTAATGTTGCAATTTAAAAACTGGCAAGACAGTGATGGAGTGAATGATGGTGAAAGTTTTTCTTTATCGGGCCACCCTGCCTTGGTGGGAATCGGCCAGTGTGTTAATAATAAAAAAAAATATTATTTTCATGGGTAAACGATACAGATAGGGATCATGCAACGCCTGGTAATCAGGCTTCATCCAAAGAATGAAGGTGGTGCCAATTCACTGAGTGGCGAACCCTTCACCGGGATCAAGGCATCTCTCCCACCTGCTTCAACACTCATAGGCAGCAGACCTAGTGTACAACGCC
>NC_091303.1:12053806-12071306 GCF_038502225.1 Cherax quadricarinatus | reverse complement strand
CCCAGTTCACAAAAGGCTAGGGTAACCCCAGTTCACAAAAGCCTAGGGTAACCCCAGTTCACAAAAATCTAGGGTACCCCCAGTTCACAAAAGGATAGGATAACCCCAGTTCACAAAAGGCTAGGGTAACCTCAGTTCACAAAAGGCTAGGGTAACCCCAGTTCACAAAAGGTAGGGTAACCCCAGTTCACAAAAGCCTAGGGTAACCCCAGTTCACAAAAGCCTAGGGTAACCCCAGTTAACAAAAGGCTAGGGTAACCCCAGTTCACAAAAGGCTAGGGTAACCCCAGTTCACAAAAGCCTAGGGTAACCCCAGTTCACAAAAGCCTAGGGTAACCCCAGTTCACAAAAGCCTAGGGTAACCCCAGTTCACAAAAGGCTAGGGTAACCCCAGTTCACAAAAGGCTAGGGTAACCCCAGTTCACAAAAGGCTAGGGTAACCCCAGTTCACAAAGGGCTAGGGTAACCCCAGTTCACAAAAGCCTAGGGTAACCCCGGTTCACAAAAGCCTAGGGTAACCCCAGTTCACAAAAGTCTAGGGTAACCCCAGTTCACAAAAGGCTAGGGTAACCCCAGTTCACAAAAGGCTAGGGTAACCCCACTTCACAAAAGCCTAGGGTAACCCCAGTTCACAAAAGGCTAGGGTAACCCCAGTTCACAAAAGCCTAGGGTAACCCCAGAACTCAAAAGCCTAGGGTAACCCCAGTTCACAAAAGCCTAGGGTAATCCCAGTTCACAAAAGGCTAGGGTAACCCCAGTTCACAAAAGGCTAGGGTAACCCCAGTTCACAAAAGCCTAGGGTAACCCCAGTTCACAAAAGGCTAGGGTAACCCCAGTTCACAAAAGCCTAGGGTAAACCCAGTTCACAAAAATCTAGGGTACCCCCAGTTCACAAAAGGATAGGATAACCCCAGTTCACAAAAGGCTAGGGTAACCTCAGTTCACAAAAGGCTAGGGTAACCCCAGTTCACAAAAGGTAGGGTAACCCCAGTTCACAAAAGCCTAGGGTAACCCCAGTTCACAAAAGCCTAGGGTAACCCCAGTTAACAAAAGGCTAGGGTAACCCCAGTTCACAAAAGGCTAGGGTAACCCCAGTTCACAAAAGCCTAGGGTAACCCCAGTTCACAAAAGCCTAGGGTAACCCCAGTTCACAAAAGCCTAGGGTAACCCCAGTTCACAAAAGGCTAGGGTAACCCCAGTTCACAAAAGCCTAGGGTAACCCCAGTTCACAAAAGCCTAGGGTAACCCCAGTTCACAAAAGCCTAGGGTAACCCCAGTTCACAAAAGCCTAGGGTAACCCCAGTTCACAAAAGCCTGGGGTAACCCCAGTTCACAAAAGCCTAGGGTAACCCCAGTTCACAAAAGCCTAGGGTAACCCCAGTTCACAAAAGCCTAGGGTAACCCCAGTTCACAAAAGCCTAGGGTAACCCCAGTTCACAAAAGCCTAGGGTAACCCCAGTTCACAAAAGGCTAGGGTAACCCAGTTCACAAAAGCCTAGGGTAACCCCAGTTCACAAAAGCCTAGGGTAACCCCAGTTCACAAAAGCCTAGGGTAACCCCAGTTCACAAAAGGCTAGGGTAACCCCAGTTCACAAAAGCCTAGGGTAACCCCAGTTCACAAAAGCCTAGGGTAACCCCAGTTCACAAAAAGCCTAGGGTAACCCCAGTTCACAAAAGCCTAGGGTAACCCCAGTTCACAAAAGCCTAGGGTAACCCCAGTTCACAAAAGCCTAGGGTAACCCCAGTTCACAAAAGCCTAGGGTAACCCCAGTTCACAAAAGCATAGGGTAACCCCAGTTCACAAAAGGCTAGGGTAACCCCACTTCACAAAAGCCTAGGGTAACCCCAGTTCACAAAAGGCTAGGGTAACCCCACTTCACAAAAGCCTAGGGTAACCCCAGTTCACAAAAGCCTAGGGTAACCCCAGTTCACACACACGTAAAAGCCAGAGTAACTTCAGTTCCCATAAGGAAGGATTCCTCAGACGTCAACAGTTATAAACCAATATTCAAATCGACAATGCTACAGAAAAATGTTTCTTCAGTGGAGGTGCCTTGATGCTGGTGAAGGTGCCTTGATGCTGGTGAAGGTACCTTGATGCTTTTGAAGGTGCCTTGATACTGGTGAAAGTGCCTTGATGCAGGTGAAGGTGCCTTGATATTGGTGAAGGTACCTTGATACTGCTGAAGGTGCCTTGATACTGATGAAGGTGCCTTGATATTGGTGAAGGTACCTTGATACTGCTGAAGGTGCTTTGATACTGGTGAAGGTGCCTTGATATTGGTGAAGGTACCTTGATACTGGTGAAGGTGCCTTGATACTTGTGAAGGTGCCTTGATATTGGTGAAGGTACATTGTTACTGGTGAAGGTGCCTTGATATTGGTGAAAGTACCTTGATACAGGTGAAGGTGCCTTGATACTGGCGAAAGTGCCTTAATACTAGTGAAGGTGCCTTAATGCTCGTGAAGGTACCTTGATTCTGTTGCAGGTTCCTTGATAATGATGAAAGGGGCCTTGATACTGGTGAAGGTGCCTTGACATAGGTGAAGGTAACTTGATACTGGTGAAAGTGCCTTGATACTGGTGAAAGTTCCTTGATACCGGTAAAAGTGCCTTGATACTGGTGAAAGTTCCTTGATACTGGCAAAAGTGCCTTGATACTGGTGAAAGTACCTTGATACTGATAAAAGTGCCTTGATACTTGTGAAAGTTCCTTGATACTGGTGAAAGTGCCTTGATACTGGTGAAAGTTCCTTGATACTGGTAAAAGTGCCTTGATACTGGTGAAAGTTCCTTGATACTGGTAAAAGTGCCTTGATACTGGTGAAAGTTCCTTGATACTGGTAAAAGTGCCTTGATACTGGTAAAAGTGCCTTGAAACTGGTGAAAGTTCCTTGATACTGGTAAAAGTGCCTTGATACTGGTGAAAGTTCCTTGATACTGATAAAAGTGCCTTGGTACTGGTGAAAGTTCCTTGATACTGGTAAAAGTGCCTTGATACTGGTGAAAGTTCTTTGATATTGGTAAAAGTGCCTTGATACTGGTGAAAGTTCCTTGATACTGGTAAAAGTTCCTTGATACTGATAAAAGTGCCTTGATGCTGGTGAAAGTTCCTTGATATTGGTAAAAGTGCCTTGATACTGGTGAAAGTTCCTTGATACTGGTAAAAGTGCCTTGATACTGATGAAAGTTCCTTGATACTGGTGAAGGGCTCTTGTTCAATAACAATTATATCCACTCTTCCCTTTTTTAGATGAAAGGTGAATACCAGCAGCTCCCTGGACGTTGTATAACCCATAAGGGTTAAGCGCTTTCCCAATGAATTTAATAATAATAATAATAATAATAATAATAATAATAATAATAATAATAATAATAATAATAATAATAATAATAATAATAATAAAAATAATAATAATAATAATAATAATAATAATAATAATAATAATAATAATAAGAAGAAGAAGAAGAAGAAGAAGAAGAAGAAGAAGAAGAAGAAGAAGAAGAAGAAGAATTATGGCAATAATAGCAATTATAACAACAAAAACAACATTTAAAAATATCTATATGATAAAATATATAATGAGTAGAGAACTCGACAAGTACAACTCTGTTCTTGTAATTACAAATGCGAAATTAGAGAACACGGTCAGGGATTATTATTAATCTAATCAGGAATAATCCCAAAAAATCGTAAGGCACATACAGCACCTGGGAAACGGGAGATAATCAATTTGATCCAAGGAAGAGGATGGTTCATTTATCAGGTTTAAAGCCAGTCAACGACCTGAGGGTCATTATGTCTCTGTATTTCCTATACTCTAACAGCCAAGCATATTTTAATAACTAATATAGAGATTAACGTGAACTCTCAGGATACATACACGTACACTCTGTGACGCTTTTCCTCAGTGTATGCAGTGGGAGAGGTAGCTCCAGTTCATTGGCCCAAGAGCTCTTGATGTCTTAAAAAGCCACACTCACACCCCCCGTTTATACACACACACACACACACACACACACACACACACACACACACACACACACACACACACACACACACACACACACACACACACACACACACACACACATACACACACACACACACACACACACACTGTTTAGTAGACTTGTTTTCTAGTACAGAGTTTAGTATACTAGAATGTTCAACAAACGGAGATGCAGGCAACCACCAAGAACACAGTATTTTCACTCGACAGAGGCAAGATGATGTAACTTCTCACAAGCAACTGCAGCGATAACAAGTATCACTGATCCAGCAAGATGTTGTTTCTCACAAGCAACTGCAGCGACAACAAGTATCACTGATCTAGCAAGATGTTGTTTCTCACAAGCAACTGCAGCGACAACAAGCATCACTGATTCAACAAGAAGATGTTGCTTCTCACAAGCAACTGCAGCGACATCAAGTATCACTGATCCAGCAAGAAGATGTTTTTCTCACAAGCAACTGCAGCGACAACAAGTATCACTGATCCAGCAAGAAGATGTTTTTCTCACAAGCAACTGCAGCGACAACAAGTATCACTGATGAACATTAAAATGGTATAAAATACCGACAGGTTGTTAGGTAAGACACATATGCAACAGTTAGGTATCTTTATTTCGATCGAAACGTTTCGCCTACACAGTAGGCTTCTTCAGTCGACTACAGAAAAGTTGATAGAAGCAGAAGATTCTTGAAGACGATGTAATCATTCCATCACCCTTGAAGTTTTGAGGTGGTCAGTCCCTCAGTCTGGAGAAGAGTATTGTTCCATAGTCTGAAACAATATAGAGTTGAAGTGACAGGATGGAGCCTTATATAACGCCAGGAGGTGAGATGTAGGCCACTAGTATAGGTAAGAATATAGTCGCTGGAAGGTCAGGTCCCTCTCAAATCCAACTATTCTCACTAGTAGAAGTTGACAAAGTTGATTTCAGGTCTGTACCAAGACACTGCAACACAAGGGTATCTTGGTACAGACCTGAAATCAACTTTGTCAACTTCTACCAGTGAGAATAGTTGGATTTGAGAGGGACCTGACCTTCCAGCGACTACATTCTTACCTATACTAGTGGCCTACATCTCACCTCCTGGCGTTATATAAGGCTCCATCCTGTCACTTCAACTCTATATTGTTTCAGACTATGGAACAATACTCTTCTCCAGACTGAGGGACTGACCACCTCAAAACTTCAAGGGTGATGGACTGATTACATCGTCTTCAAGAATCTTCTGCTTCTATCAACTTTTCTGTACTCGACTGAAGAAGCCTACTGAGTAAGCGAAACGTTTCGATCGAAATAAAGATACCTAACTGTTGTATATGTGTCTTACCTAACAAGTATCACTGATCCAGAAAGATGTTGCTCCTCACAAGCAACTGCAGCGACAACAAGTATCACTGATCCAGCAAGAAGATGTTGTTTCTCACAAGCAACTGCAGCGACAACAAGTATCACTGATCCAGCAAGAAGATGTTGCTTCTCACAAGCAACTGCAGCGACAAGTATCACTGATCCAGCAAGAAGATGTTGCTTCTCACAAGCAACTGCAGCGACAACAAGTATCACTGATCCAGCAAGAAGATGTTGTTTCTCACAAACAACTGCAGCGACAAGTATCACTGATCCAGCAAGAAGATGTTGTTTCTCACAAGCAACTGCAGCGACAACAAGTATCACTGATCCAGCAAGATGTTGTTTCTCACAAGCAACTGCAGCGACAACAAGTATCACTAATCCAGCACAACCAGAGTGAATCTGCATCCCAAGTCGTGCAGTTATCAGGGGGAGGAGGAACTTCTAAATAAACTAGACGTACCTTGAATAAGAATAAGAAAGAGGATTTGCGAGGAGAGGGAATGAGGAAGCACAGGTGGTAGGTGAAGACAAAGAAACCGCAGGATCGTTAGTATATAATATTTTAGTCTCTAGGATTTAGGGGGAAAGAATCAGCTGAAGATGTGGTGAAGGCAAGCACGAAACACAACTTCATGAACACCTATGACTAGGACATGGAGACCAGGAATCAGGAAAGCTAGTTTCAAATAGTTAAGTGGAGCTAGCAATGATTTTTTGCCTTCAAATTTAACTTGGACATCAAAGGTTGGCGAATACACAAACACACACACACACACACACACACACACACACACACACACACACACACACACACACACACACACACACACACACACACACACACACACACACACACACATACACACACACACAGTAAGCAGCGGCAGCATGGGAGCTTTCATTTAGAGAAATATGCAAAAGAGCTTTAACAACTGCAAAGGTTTTCCTGTAGTTTGGTCACCGAGTTTGAAAGCCATTAACCACGAGAAATTATTTTTATTATTATTATTATTATTATTATTATTATTATTATTATTATTATTATTATTATCATTATTAGTAATATCGTTATTATTATTGTTATTATTATTATTATTATTATTATTATTATTATTATTATTATTATTATTATTATTATCATTATTATTATTATTATTATTGTAATATTCATCTGAAGGATAATAGGAAAATAAGCTGTAAGTTGACACGTTATATATCAAAAAATATGTATTATAAACAACGTTTCGCTCACTGAGAACTCTGTCAATCTCTCACTGAACGAAACGTCGCTTTTAACATCGGGTTGTTCTCATCGTGTCTTCGATTTTGTACAAGCAAGAATACATACAAACAGTGGAAGATGGTCATTTTCTACAATTTGAGACGCTGGGAAGCCATACACAGTGGGAAGTTGAACAACCTTACACAGTGGGAAGATGAACAACCTTACACAGTGGGAAGAAGAACAGCCATACACAGTGGGAAGATGAATAGCCATACACAGTGGGAAGATGAACAGCCATACTCAGTGGGAAGATGAACAACCTTACACAGTAGGAAGATGAATAGCCATACACAGTGGGAAGATGGATAGCCATACACAGTGAGAAGATGAATAGCCATACACAGTGGGAAGATTAATAGCTATACACAGTAGGAAGATGAACAGCCATACACAGTGGGAAGATGAACAGCCATACCCATTGAGAAGATGAACAGCCATACATAGTGGGAAGATGAACAGCCATACACAGTGAGAAGATGAACAGCCATACATAGTGGGAAGATGAACAGCCATACACAGTGGGAAGATGAACAGCCATACCCAGTGAGAAGATGAACAGCCATACATAGTGGGAAGATGAACTGCCATACACAGTAGGAAGATGAACGTCCATACACAGTGGGAAGATGAACAGCCATATACAGTTGGGAGATGAACAGCCATACACAGTGGGAAGATGAACAACCATATACAGTTGGGAGATGAACAGCCATACCCAGTGAGAGGATGAAAAGCCATACACAGTGGGAAGATGAACAGCCATACCCAGTGGGAAGATGAACAGCCATACACAGTGGGAAGAAGAACATACATACACAGTGGGAAGATGAACAGCCATACACAATGGGAAGATGAGCAGCAATACAAAGTGGGAAGATGAACAACAATACACAATGGGAAGATGAACAGCCATACACAGTAGGAGGATGAACAGCCATACAAAATGGGAAGATGAACAGCCATACACAGTGGGAAGATGAACAGCCATACACAGTAGGAGGATGAACAGCCATACAAAGTGGGAAGATGAACAGCCATACACAGTGGGAAGATGAACAGCCATATATAGTTGGGAGATGAACAGCCATACCCAGTGAGAAGATAAAGAGCCATACATAGTGGGTAAATGAGCAGCCATGCACAGTGGGAAAATGAACAGCCATACACAGTGGGAAAATGAACAGCCATACACAATGAGATGACCAGCTCTAGACAGTGGGAAGGTAGGCAGCCCTATACAGTGGGAAGGTAGGCAGCCCTACACAGTGGGAAGGTAGGCAGCCCTACACAGTGGGAAGGTTGGCAGCTCTGCACACTAGTGGGTGAGACTGGTGGCAGTGTGTCATGCTGCCCTCCAGATTTCTCTCACCATCGCCTCAAGAAAGTCATAAATCTCCTTTATGAGGTATGAAGACTTTTTTACACGCTGGCCTCTAGAGGGCGAGGTGTTAATGGTGATGATCTGCCTGTGGTCGTGTGGAGCTGCCATTGTGGTGGTGGTGGTGATGGTGGTGGTGGTGGTGGTGGTGGTGGTGGTGGTGGTGGTGGTGGTGGTGGTGGTGGTGGTGGTGATGGTGATGATAGTAGTGGTAGTGGTGGTAGTGGTGTTGGTGATGTTTTTAATTGATTTTAGTTGTGTTTGGGGACGGTGGTTGTGGCGGTACTGATAGTGTTGGTAGTTTAAAAGGTGATTTTTTCAGGGGGTGGAAGTACTCACCTAACTGTAGTTGCAGGGGTCGAGACTCAGCTCCTGTGTGTGTGTGTGTGTGTGTGTGTGTGTGTGTGTGTGTGTGTGTGTGTGTGTGTGTGTGTGTGTGTGTGTGTGTGTGTGTGTGTGTGTGTGTGTGTGTGTTTGCTTTACTCATTTATAAGCCCACAAATTCTCATCTACGGCGATAGAGGAGAAACGATGCGATAGAATGTGAGGTTAACTCGATGAAAGTGTGTAAAGAATGTTGCTATCAAGAATGTTGGATGAGAGAGAGTCTATTATCCTCAGTCACATCCCTCAGAATGTTCAAATTCAACCCAGTAATCGAAAAATAACCTTGATGAAGAGATTCTAAAGAATATTACTCCTAGGATATTACCCCTTCAATCTTACTCTAAAAATACTACTTCCAGAATATCACTCTAAAGATATTATCTTTAGAGTAATACTCTATCAATAGAATATCAATAGAATATTATCTATCAATAGATTATTGATATTATTGATATTCGATATATTACTATGGTAATTTTTTATGGATTAATAAGACCCACTTTCCTTTATTATTTAATACCGCGTCCTTATTGTTTTCCCATATATTACCTCCTCCACACTGCCTTTATTGGGTTAAAATATAAATCGATTAAAATAAAATCAGAAGTCTCATAATGGTTGAATTGAAATGAGGAGCAATAAATGCGTAGGGGGTCATACAGCAACAGGGAGGAGGGGAAATAGGACGCAGTCAGATTAGAATGGGAGATAAGCCGTTTTTCCTTTTAACAAGAACCCATCACCGGCACCTAAGCACCTCCCATGCAGGGAAATAAATACCATTATTACCATTATTATTAATATAAAAATTATTATTATTGTTATTAGACAATAGATATGTTTCTTTTCCATACACTACTAGCAACATAATGTTCTTTTTCAAAGATTAAAAGTGATTTCTGTTTATTTTTTGTTTTTCAAAGTCTGCGACTCGCAGACTCGCCCGTAAATGACTTACATGCCTTGCCGACAATTGTTGATGTTAATGGGTATCGTTTCTACGCAGGTATCGTACATCTTAAATGGTACTGTAGAGATTGTCGGCAACTTTCTGTCTAACGATTTCTACGATTTGTTTTTATCTGTTGCGATACTGTATATTTTTGAGCACACACACACACACAAAACCTCTCTCTCTCTCTCTCTCTCTCTCTCTCTCTCCTCCCTCCAGGCATTACCATAACCATCCTTCAGGCGAGGCGAGGGAGTCTCCTCTAAATTAACGCAAGCATCATAAATCAACATTAAGAGAAGCCAGCAAGTATGCAGCAGAGGCGAGGCTCAGTCACAACACTTGCTCAAGAGGTCATGGCTGCCTGTGTTGTGTATGACCCAGAGATGGAAGGGAGGAGAGAAGGAAGGAGAGGAGGAAGGAGAGGAGGAAGTAGAGGGAAGGAGGGAGCTAAAAAAATAGAGAAAATGAGAGAGAATGAGGGAGAGTTGAAAAAGGAAAGAGAGAGAGCTAACGAGAGGTTGGGGATGGGGGGAGAAAGACAAGAAAACTATTAAGGAGCAGCGACAAACAGGAGTGAAGTATCACTGACGACTGGGAGATGATCAGGTTTGTTCTAAAGAAACTGAAGGTAGTTACATTTCCTCGGATCAAACATCCTTCACCAGATAAGAAACCCGCTTGGAAGGATGTTATTTACAAAGATAGTCAATTAAGACAAATTTCAGTTACTCTACGGAAAAGTTAAGGAAATTAATAATAAATCGGAATACAAGACAAACGCAAATCCCCCAAGAAAGTGGAACATTAAAGTAAGAGACTCTGAAGTAACACTGTCAGAAGATCTCGTATTCAAGGATCACAAGAATGTTATTATCACAGCCTCAACATAAATAAAAGGCAGCATAAATAAAACCTTGTAAACATGAGGTGATGATGCTCTTTAGGCTGAAATATAAGACTTCTTCAAGGTAGGCGACATTACAGTGCTGGAGAATATTCGGTGAATCTTCACTGCCTTAATGAATTCCGTTAAATTTCTGAATTACTGGGAACACTTGAGTTCCTTAGCTGTCTTAAAGAGGGAGATTGATAAGTTCCTCAAGTCAGTGCCTGATCAGCCAGGCTGCGGTGCATATGTTGGTCTGCTTGTGGCTGGCACCAACAACCTGGTTGATTGGGTGAGCAACCGAGAGGTGTGGTCTAGAACCAGGGTACCGTGACCCTTGGAAACGTCTATGGTAACTTAATGGAAACTCTGTTAGAATTCTCACACTGAAAGAGCATGTGTGTATGTGTGTGAAAGAGAGGGAGAGAGAGCGAGAGAGAGAGAGAGAGAGAGAGAGAGAGAGAGAGAGAGAGAGAGAGAGAGAGAGAGAGAGAGAGAGAGAGAGAGAGAGAGAGATGAAGAAGATAAAGAACGAAGGAGGAGGGTGGAGGACAAAGAAAGGATCCTGCAACAGCGGTGAAGGTGTAAGGGGAGATGGGAAGACCCAGGAATGAGACAAAAGATGACGAACAGGATATGGATGAAAAGGAGAGATATAATCGTAGAGGCGAGGGAGAGAATGAGAGGAAGAAGGGATGGAGAAGGGTGATAATGAAAGACTGTATGAGGGAGTGTTGAGAAATTTTCATTGATATATATATATATATATATATATATATATATATATATATATATATATATATATATATATATATATATATATATATATATATATATATATATATATGTATGTGTGTGTGTGTGTGTGTGTTTGTGTGTGTGTCGTGCCGAATAGGTAAAACTGGTCAACTAGCAAGAACTCATTTAAAATTAATTCCTTTCTAAAATTTTCTCTCATACGTTTAAAGATGAATATATTTTCATTTAAGTTAATGTAAAAATTAATAATTTTGTATCGTAAGAACCTTAGAAAACTTACCTAACCTTATTATAACAAGCGCAATTTAATTTAGCCTAATCCAACTAAATATATTTTGGATAAGTTTACAGCAGTTTAATAATAAACAAACACAGTGAAAAATATTTTTTCTCGTTAAGTTCAGAATGATTATTGCGACATTATTGTATACACAAATTTTAGCTTGCCTTATTCGGCAAGAAGAGAGTTGCCATTTAAGCCAAAATAGCAAGTTTTGCCTATTTGGCACGACATATATATATATATATAATATATATATATATATATATATATATATATATATATATATATATATATATATATATATATATATATATATATATATATATATATATTATATATACACTTATACACTAGCGTTTAAAAATCTAAGAACTGTCACAACCACTGTTACTACGCTGTGCCAGGTGGCGTCCCTAGAAGTGAGCAAATTAAGAGTTACTCAACACCATTGATTTGACCACGAAGAGGCGCAGATGGACTTTCATTAATCTAACCAAAGAGATTGTGACTGACTTCTGCTGGTCTGAAGACAGTGAAATATCACCTGACCTTCATGGTTCTGACTACGACCGACGAAGCAAGACCTGACCTCAGGTATATCCGAATACTACCCACAACTTGATTGGTTAACTGTATGTGAAGGCTACTAATGACTTGGACATGAATTATCGCTTCAAAATTAATTATACCTTCGCACAAGTTAAATTTTGGAACTAGCGCAATTAGACCTTTTTACTCTACAAAAATAATGATTTATGTGATTATCCGAACTAGCCACCGATTTGCAATTACCAGGCTCTATACTGTGGTCGGACACAGCCGTGTACATGGCACGACAGGTGTTGGTTCCTTGTCTGACATCCTTATTGCATTCGTTTACACATTTATTGAAACTTCTTGTTTCTCTTACGTCCATTTTTTGATGAATAAGACATGTGTGTAATGAATAAGACAAATATATTTTAGTATCCTTATTTGAGAGAAGTTTCGCCTATACGGTAGGCATTTTTCAGTCGACAGCTGAAACAGTGGAGAGGTAGACGATGTGATCAGTTCTTCAGCCTTGAAACAGTAGTTTTGAGGTGGTCAGTCCCTCAACTATGGGAAGTGATCAGTTTCAAGGTTTTACCTGCTGAGAAGGCGAAAAGTTTCGAAAATAAGATACCAAAGTGTTGTACACGAGATTTATTCATTAACCTGTGGGTATTGTATATCATTATTATAATAATATTCTTTCCCCCCTGGAGAACAGTTTGTAATGGAGAAAATACACAGCTTAGGAAACATTGTCCTTTAGTTTAATTGTGACTATTTATCTGCATAAAAATCCATACAATGGCTGAAGTCTATTTTTTTTTTTAGTTTTTCATTATAAGGTAGCCCTCAAATTTACTATGGTTAATATACATGTCGTGCCGAATAGGTAAAACTGGTCAATTAGCAAGAACTCATTTAAAATTAAGTCCTTACTAAAATTTTCTCTTATACATTTAAAGATTTTTTTTTCATTTATATTAATATAAAATTTAATGATTTCGCACCAAAAGAACCTTAGGAAACTTACCTAACCTCATTATAACAAACGCAATCTAATTTAGCCTAATCCAATTAAATATATTTTATATAGGTTTACAATAATTTAATAATAAACAAAAACAACGAAACATTTTTTCCGTTACGTTAAGAATGATTGCTGCGAAATTATTGCATACACAAATTTTCGCTTGCCATATTCGGGAAAAAGAGCGTTGCTATTTAAGCCCAGATCGCAAGTTTTACGCTTTCAGCACGACTTAATATATATATATATATATATATATATATATATATATATATATATATATATATATATATATATATATATATATATATACATATACATATATATATATATATATATATATATATATATATATATATATATATTATATATATATATATATATATGTGTCGTGCCGAATAGGCAGAACTTGCGATCTTGGCTTAAATAGCAACGCTCATCTTGCCATATAGGACAAGCGAAAATTTGTGTATGCAATAATTTCGCCAAAATCATTCTGAACCTAACGAAAATAATATATTTCACTGTGTTTGTTTAGTATTAAATTATTGTAAACAAATCTAAAATATATTTAGTTGGGTTAGGCTAAAATAAATTGTTCTTGTTGTAATAAGGTTAGGTAAGTTTTCTAAGATTCTTTTGGAGCAAAATTAAGAATTTTTGCATTAACATAAATGAAAAAATAAACCTTTAAACGTATAAAAGAAAATTTTAGAAAAGAATTAATTTCAATTGAGTTCTTGCTAACTGACCATTTTACCTATTCGGCACGACATATATATATATATATATATATATATATATATATATATATATATATATCTCTATATATATATATGTGTGTGTGTGTGAGTGTGTGTGTGTGTGTGTGTGTGTGAATAGGAACATTACAAAACATTTTCTGGCAGCAAAAAAAAAAAAGAAAAAAATATTTGGATAATATACGAGATACACATGTGTTTCTGAGAGTTTTCTTGTTACATTTACAGATCCTAAATAAATGAGTCGAGACGCGCGCACACACGCACACACACACACACACACACACACACACACACACACACACACACACACACACACACACACACACACACACACACACGCACCACACACACACACCACACACACACACACAAACACACACAAGTACACATTCGCATATACATATGTACGCATATACACAAAAACATGAATATACGCACTTACATACATAGAGAAATTCCAGTCCCTTCACAGGCTAAGACTAGAGATGAAAGTTAATTAAGCTGAGGACAAATTGTTTAATCGCCACCTGGCTGGGAGTGGAAGAGTGCTGGGCTGAACACGCTCTCACTCTTGTATGTCAACACCACGGTAGCTTATCACTACCATCCTCTCTCTACCTTCCTCTACTCTCTCTCTCTCTCTTGCTCTCTCTCTAGGATAAGTTATATTAATAGTGACGATGATGATACTGAGAGTGAAATAAAGATGTAAGTCAGAATCGCTATAATTACTGCGAAAAGCTTCGCAAGTAGCTAATTGAGTAAGCTTTCCTTAACGATAAACTGTACTGGCAAGAGGACTTCTTATCAGTGCTACAGTGTAAATTCACGTGCCTAACATGGCCTCACTATTGACTCTCTTTTACACAAAGATCTAGCCTGCGCACGCAAGTGGTTCTTTTCTACACCTGTTACAATGTATATACAAAGGCTCATAGACTACTGAGGTTGGTAACCGGTTCTCTACAACCAGTGATACAATGCAAACGCAAAGACTTAACGAGGGATAATGATTCATAACACTTTAAGTGTCCTTTGCGTATGTATTGTGTATTTTGAGGACAACTGGAGTTTATAATGTTGATGCCCATCTCACAATCTATAACCATACTCTATTCTGTACAAGGAAGAATTCCTTTATTCTTTGGTGTCTACTATCTCGCTGCTGCTGCTGCCACTCTCACCTTCACAGAATCTCTCGCCCTTACAGAATGTTTCACACTCGTAGACCCCCCCCCCCCCACTTAACCTAACATTGTTTCACGATATCACTCGCCTAAATCTACCAACGAGGACTCTCCCTTCACCAGTTTTATGAAAGTCTTCCACAACCATACCTCACTATACCCAAATATACCTCACTATATTTCGCCATACCTTACCATGCTGTTGCCATACCCGACTCCCTCGCCTTTGTATACCTAAACACACTCACAGTACCTCATCATCCCTCAACATACACATATAACCTCACCTCGTTTCATTCTTTATTATACCTCACCTCATGCTACCATACCTCACCACATACTCACAGTCCTTTATAATATCTACCCACACTCACAATAACATTGAAAACACGAGTCAGAACTGTCTCTTGATTACAGGTATCAGTGTCAAGGATGTTAAAAATTATTATTTAACCTGAATTGTGGCAGTGCCACTCCTCCGTGTATGACACATACAAGGCACTACATGCAGCACCAGTAATGCCACTTTTCCCTGTATTACACACACGGTAGTAAACATAGCACTAACAGTGCCATTCCTTCCAGAGTCCAACACACGAGACTGAATATAACATCAGAGTGGTACACAATACAGTGAATATAATACCAGCAGTGCCACTCATTTCCTTATTCCCCACACAAGGCAGTGAAAATAATTCCTGCAGTGACACTGGTACTTAAATGACACTCACAAAGTTAATATAAAACTAAAAGGGACACTCGTCCTCGTCTCACACACCATAATACCGACCCTTGGAGATGAGTCGGGAAAAAATGACAGGAATATATTACACTCAGGTCAAAACATTGCATTACAAGCCCTTGATATTTACGTCTCGGAGTTATAATGCACTTCTCTGGCCATAAGTGTCACTTACACAAGTGTCTCAGCGTAGCAATAATGCCAATGAAGGCGAGTGCTCCGTAAGTAAGTGCCTCATAAACAGTCCTCTCAGAAACATTATTTGAGCCACTTGAACCACGGTCTCAATATAAGAAAGAAAGATCACCACTCAAGACTTCATTTCAATGCGATGAAAGTCTGCCTGGCTAGCTTTAGAGAAGTCAGTGAGTAAATCACAAACCAATTTCACAATTAACTTCAAATAACCTCCTCAATCCTTAGCCCATTGCCCCCTCAGCCCCTACACCAAAATTACAAATGATGAATCTCAATGCAAGAAAAACGTGCGCTGGTAAGAATGGGAGCATCAGATGTCAGACGTTGGCATGTCGTCTAGCTAATTTATAGAGCGCAAGTTAATGAGTGAAGATCTTTAATTAAAACGTGAAGTGGCGAGAAAGGCCGAGCAACTCCTCGTCTCTTGTGTAGGAAGGAGGAGGAATAGGGCGAGGAAGAAGAGGAGAAGCCGGAACTGGAAGAAGAGCACAAGGAGGAGTCGCAGCAGGGGGAGAAAAAGAAGAAGGAGGAGGAGGAGGAGGAGGAAGAGTTAGTTGATGTTGGAGATTGTGGAAAGGAAATAAATTTAATGGTAGGCGTTATGGTAAAACTTTCAGTGACGAAGACTGGCGAGAAAGGAGAACATTAATTGTTGTGGAGATCTTTTAAGGAACTAAAGGTTAACACACCTATACGACTTCCTCCATCACAAAGTAGGTATGTTCCTAAATATTAAAGTAGATACCCATACATTAACTTTATATCAAATAACTTTAAGTCAGGCTTTAAAATGTCCAAGTCTCGGAGAGAGTACTCTATCGTCAGGTGATCTATAGGATAACTTAAACATGAATCACAAATCTTACGAGTATATATTCAAATTAAAAATTAAAATAACAATTAATAAATATTACTACAGACCGTTTAATACACAGTTTCACCGGGGTTTGTTGCGAGCAGTACAAGCAGTCTCCACTGTGGCCAGCTGGATACTGTCGGATCAAGTGGACAACACGGTGAAGGAATCCACGTTTATGGTTTGTTTTGTTACTTCACGAAAGTGATTTATAACGCTAAATGGCATCATGCATCCAAAATGCACAAAAGTACAGACACGTTGTTGATTCTAAGTTTAAACAATATAAGCAGGTTTCCAGCTAACACGGCTATATTTATAGACAACAGAACATTGCAGTTCAGTAGATATGCCATCCGCTGAGATGGTCGTCATTTGATCGAAATACGTGTCATATGATTTTTCCTTTGAATAAAGCAACAATCATTGCACACTAGACAACCGAGTCAGTGACTGGCAAACCCGAACTTCCTTGGAGCTCGAGGTGAGGCTCAGAGACTGGGGTGGTGCCACTGGAACTGAGCTTCTTGCTAGTTTTTTTTATAAAGGTTTCACCATCGTTTTACACAGAAATAAACACACCACTGACACATTGCTGCTAGAAGCCAATAACTACACTACGTTTGTATAGAGACACAGTAGATACCACCGTTGTCACGCCCCAGTCACAGGACCAGTCACAGAGCCAGTGGAACACCGACTGCCAGACAGTAGTCATGTAGGACCTAGTTATAGGGCTGGAATCACCGGGCTGCTATAGGGCCGGATTCACAGGGTCCCTGCTATAGCATCATTAAGATCAAGAGAAACGGGGACATAGATGGCCTCTCACTTCCGCTTTCGTCTGCCGTCTGACAGCCAGAGGCGAGGGTTTGACCTAGAGCCTCA
>NC_091303.1:12041306-12051306 GCF_038502225.1 Cherax quadricarinatus | reverse complement strand
ATATATATATATATATATATATATATATATATATATATATATATATATTTACTGAGAAGTAAATTATTTTTATTTCAATTAGCGTCATCAAGTTCAATGGTCTGGGCAGAGATCTGCATCATCATCATCATGGATTAAAATGGTCTGATCTCTGTGAACTTTGATAAATCTTCCAGTTAATTGTGCAAAAATTATCGCGTCGTAATTAAACTGTCCCTTAATCTAATTGGAATCTGGCACTGAAACAATGATACTAGTGTCTAAAATTTGTTATTTAATGCAACAATTAGATTTAAAAGCTAGTTATATGTTAATAAAAACGAAAATGGGGCCGTAGTCATGCACGTGAAAAGATAAATATCTTGTGAATAGTTTTTCAGCTTGCTTACATACCTGTTGAAGGTGCTGAAACGAATATAGGAAGTGTATCGAGTGGAGTGAAACACTTATTTAAACTTTTATATGTTTCACTTATGTATACTTTATTAAGACATTCCTTGCAAGGGGAAATGCATGTACTTGATCTTCGTCTGAGTTACTAATCTGTCGATATGGTTATTTTTTATGGAGTGGCTCCAGTAGTGGTTAATAAATGTCGAAAGTATTGAATAAGAAACACGGTGTTAAATAAGCCTTTACTGGGATGACGCTTCACATTGTTAAAGAGCGAGACTCTGCCCCAGGAAAAGTTTGTTTTGCAATTTTTTGTTTTTGGTACTTGTAATACCAGGAAAGGTGAAAGAAACAATCGCAATTTCTCGTCTCAATAAGATTCATGTCACATAAATATTCTAGAATTAGGTAGTCTCTTCCCTATCACCGCCAGCTTCTCTTATCACCACTTCTCTTAGCCTCTCCCTTTACCACCTCACCCAGCTCCCCCCATCATCACTTCTCTTAGCCTCTCCCATCACTACCTTCAGCCAGCTTCCTAACCCAGCCTCTATCATCAGGTTTCCCATCACCGCTTCAAGCCTTCCCATCAATACCTCACCCTGCCTCCCCATCATCAACCGATGATGCTCAGTGAGAACCCTTCTCGACCATGCATACTGCTCCAGCCCATGACACGATTCTTCATTCGCGAGTCCAACGCTCCAGAGAAAATGGGTCTCGCTCCTTTCACGTAAAGAGGTCCTTCTCCCACAACTCCCTCTCCCATTATCCCTCTCCTCTGCTTGCGCCCCTTGTCTTCCTTCCCTCCATGTGGAGAGGCATATCCGTCGTCCACTTCACCCATTTCTCCCCACGCTTTTCCTCCCCACACCCCTTCTTGCCCATCCACTTCCTCTTCCACCCACGCCCCCACAAGTGGTAGCCGATGTCGAATCTGAATAGGCTTTTGAATATCGTTTTAAACGTGACCGGAAAATTCGTTTTGCAAACAAGGCGACGAGGAGCTCCCTGATTATTTAGTATTTAGAGACCAGCTCCACGGAAAAATACGGCATTTTTACACTGCCGATACTCTAAACTCAGTGGTGCCTCAAGCAGGCCAGAAATGACCGGCTCCTGTCCCACTCGAGTCTAGATATTTAACGAAAATCCTGTATTAATGGAAGCCCTTACAGTCTCTGCAAAAAAATATGGAAGGATAACTTGATATTGGAGAAAGCGTAAGACATATTTTTTTGGAGTGTCAAATTTTTCTTGGCATGTGCCTCAGCAAGAGTGAATCTCCCTAGTTATTAATGGTTAAACTATTGAAGAATTATAGAGCATCCATATCTGTTCAGTAGATAACGCCAAAGACGCCTTTTGAAGAACATGATAACAGGTGTCAGGGGTAGACATTGGAGGATTATTCTTTAGAAAGTATTCGCAGCCTTGGAGAACAAGTATTAGTGAAGGCACGGGTGTCAGGAAGACACGCATCAGGGCAAATGCAGATTTTATGGAAGGCTAGAGTGGAAATTTGCTACTCGAAATGACTATGAAATGAAAAAAAAATCAGAAAGCGAAGTTCTAAGTTCTAGAATTAGGAACAAAAAACACCACAAATGGAAAGATTTACTTGGGTGTATTATGTGACTACGTATGCAAAGAAGATAGACATCTTCCTTTTACTCAGAAGAAGTCGGGTGAAGAAGCACATAGAAGGCAGAGACGCAACTTTAATTAATCCTAGAAGTTAATGATTCACGATGAGATGCTAGGCTCAGGTGCACGCATGAGATAAATGATTTTCTTCTCAGTTGCTTCAAGAATGCGGCAAGATGGAAATGGTAGTCTCTCTCTAGGAGTAAGTAGTACTTGATACAAGTGCTTCCCTGGAGATATTAGTACTCTTTACAAGTTCATCTTGGCGTGAGAGTAGTCTCTAGACAAGAGTTTCTTCAAAAGTGAAAGTAGTACTCTAGCTAAGTGCCTCACCGGAGTGGAAGAAGTACCCTGGACACGTGCTTCACTTGACTGAGAGTAGCTCTCAAAAGAAATACGTGACTGAAGTAAGACTGGTACTCCAGACAAGTGCATAAATGACTTTACCACTTTCCCCATACTTTTCCTCAAAAAAAGAAAACCTTCGTGAAACTATAAAATGGATGAAAACGTTAATAACCACAAAAAAAATTATTTCAGAGTGTAAGTGCAAATAGTGTGTCACTACAAGAAAGGAGCCTTCGTCTCTCCCATCCTCACAGTGTTGCCTGTCACAGACATGTTCTCGGGGTAACATTCCCCCGAGCACTTCAGTATCTTCAAAGCAAGAACTGATAAGTGACAGAGGAAACATGTTTATCTCCGCAGATTATGTTCAAAATAACCCAGATAAGCTTCTGTCTGGTTGAGTTAAACTCCCAGCCATCGGTGAGAATCTCATTTGTCTCTCATTCACTAGGCGTTGTACAACCATTGTGTTTAGTACTATCTCACTAATATAATGATAATAATGTGTGGCAATAATGGGCATATGGCAGTCCCTCAGAGCGTAGGCATCGAGACAAACTGTTCAAGACGCAGACTGGCCAGCGTCAGCAGACATTTTCCTAACAAATAAGGATTTAAAAAATTTTGAAGAATATTAGTGATTTCTCTTCGTTACTGCAAATTATTATGCATGATATAATCACAAAAGAAATAAACGTTGATCAATGCCCTATACGAATCCACATGGAGACCATAAAACAGTAGCGAATATTAAAGTCTATTTCGGCATAGCACTGAAGCCCTCTTCATAGTCTTGAGACCAAAATAAGCAAATTTGAGAAAACTTCAATTTTTAGGGCCATTCGGCCTAATTGACCAATACGGCTTATTAAACATAATGTAAATAAATAAATAAATAAATAAATATATATATATATATATATATATATATATATATATATATATATATATATATATATATATATATATATATATATATATATATATATATATATATATGTATATATATATATATATATATATATATATATATATATATATATATATATATATATATATATATATATATATATATATATATATATATATATATATATATATGTATATATATATATATATATATATATATATATATATATATATATATATATATATATATATATATATATATATATATATATATATATATATATATATATATATATATACTCCCCCCTCGGGTGGAGTAGAATGATAGTTCTAGGCCTTTCGTGTTGCAATCAACACATCATCAGGAGCTTGCAAAATGTAGAAAAGAGGAGGGTTTCCAAGCGAATGCGTTCCTCTTTTCTACATTTTACAAGCTCCCGATGATGTGTTGATTGCAACACGAAAGGACTAGAGCTGTCATTCAACTCCCCCCGTGGTTGTTTTGCATCTTGTATCGTTTGATTTGCGATATTTGCTTATAATATATATACACATATTGTATATATATATGCGTGTGTGTATATATATGTGTGTGTGTGTGTGTGTGTGTGTGTGTGTGTGTGTTAGGAAAATTTCTACACTCGTCCCTTCAAGTCTTGGACTTGATTCCAGTGAAGGGCTCTTGATCCGATGAACTGAAACTAACCCTTGTCCCTCTCTTACTCCTTCCTTGGATAAAACCTGATTACCTCCCATTCTCAAAACTTTTATCAGAAGTCTTTAGATACACATTCTTGTTTGGAAAACATTGACAAAAGAGAACAAACAATGTACATCAAACTTAAAGGCTTCTTAAAATAGATTTTCCATTTTTTAATATATTTTTTTGCGGATTTTTATAGCAAGCTCCGTGAAAAACTTACATAAATTTTTATAAAAAAAAAAAAAATCTCGAATTTCTAGGTAAACTTTAAGGACAATTTACAGATAGGGAGTCAAGGCCGGGTCACCACTACTTGGAAAAGACCTGGGCCGGGAGAATACCGGCGCATAAGAAAAAAAAAATCGAAAACTCAAAATCCAATTTTCTCAGGCCTCTCTTAAAATATCTGAGAGTTAAACTAGAATTAATAAATATTGCCGTGGCTCTTGTATAAATATCGGGGATATATATAACACGATGTACTATTTTACAAATATATTCATGGGCTGAGGCAGTCAGGTCGGCTGCCTGCACCAGCTATAATAGCCAATGGGTATTGCACATAAGTTTTCTTGAATTTCCTTCCGAATGTTGCGGAATGAAACTTTACCCGATATGTGTGTTTATGTTTATAGGGTTGCAATATTTACTGAGTTATTGCGTAGTTTTGTTTACAGTGGGGTTTGATGTGTGTGTGTGTGTGTGTGTGTGTGTGTGTGTGTGTGTGTGTGTGTGTGTGTGTGTGTGTGTGTGTGTGTGTGTGTGTGTGTGTGTGTATGTGTGTGTGTGTGTGTGTGTGTGTGTGTGTGTGTACTCACCTAGTTGTACTCACCTAGTTGAGGTTGCAGGGGTCGAGTCCAAGCTCCTGGCCCCGCCTCTTCACTGGTCACTACTAGGTCACTCTCTCTGAACCATGAGCTTTATCGTACCTCTGCTTAAAGCTATGTATGGATCCTGCCTCCACTACATCGCTTCCCAAACTATTCCACTTACTGACTACTCTGTGGCTGAAGAAATACTTCCTAACATCCCTTTGATTCATCTGTGTCTTCAGCTTCCAACTGTGTCCCCGTGTTGCTGTGTCCAGTCTCTGGAACATCCTGTCTTTGTCCACCTTGTCAATTCCTCTCAGTATTTTGTAAGTCGTTATCATGTCCCCCCTATCTCTCCTGTCCTCCAGTGTCGTCAGGTTGATTTCCCTTAACCTCTCCTCATAGGACATACCTCTTAACCCTGGGACTAGTCTTGTTGCAAACCTTTGCACTTTCTCTAGTTTCTTTACGTGCTTGGCTAGGTGTGGGTTCCAAACTGGTGCCGCATACTCTAATATGGGCCTAACGTACACGGTGTACAGGGTCCTGAACGACTCCTTATTAAGATGTCGGAATGCTGTTCTGAGGTTTGCCAGGCGCCCATATGCTGCAGCAGTTATTTGGTTGATGTGCGCTTCAGGAGATGTGCCTGGTGTTATACTCACCCCAAGATCTTTTTCCTTGAGTGATGTTTGTAGTCTCTGGCCCCTTAGACTGTACTCCGTCTGCGGTCTTCTTTGCCCTTCCCCAATCCTCATGACTTTGCACTTGGTGGGATTGAACTCCAGGAGCCAGTTGCTGGACCAGGTCTGCAGCCTGTCCAGATCCCTTTGTAGTTCTGCCTGGTCTTCGATCGAATGAACTCTTCTCATCAACTTCACGTCATCTGCAAACAGGGACACCTCGGATTTTATACCTTACGTCATGTCGTTCACAATTACCAGAAACAGCACTGGTCCTAGGACTGACCCCAGTGGGACCCCGCTGGTCACAGGTGCCCACTCTGACACCTCGCCACGTACCATTACTCGCTGCTGTCTTCCTGACAAGTATTCCCTGATCCATTGTAGTGCCTTCCTTGTTTTCCCTGCTTGGTCCTCCAGTTTTTGCACTAATCTCTTGTGTGGTACTGTGTCAAACGCCTTCTTGCAGTCCAAGAAAATGCAATCCACCCACCCCTCTCTCTCTTGTCCTTTTGTTGTCACCATGTCATAGAACTCCAGTAGGTTTGTGACACAGGATTTCCCGTCCCTGAAACCATGTTGGCTGCTGCTGATAAGATCATTCCTTTCTAGGTGTTCCACTACTCTTCTCCTGATAATCTTCTCCATGACTTTGCATACTATACATGTCAGTGACACTGGTCTGTAGTTTAGTGCTTCATGTCTGTCTCCTGTTTTAAAGATTGGGACTACGTTTGCTGTCTTCCATGCCTCAGGCTATCTCCCTGTTTCGATAGATGAATTGAATATTGTTGTTAGGGGTACACATAGCGCCTCTGCTCCCTCTCTCAGGACCCATGGAGAGATGTTATCTGGCCCCATTGCCTTTGAGGTATCTAGCTCGCTCAGAAGCCTCTTCACTTCTTCCTTGGTTGTGTGTACTGTGTCCAGCACCTGGTGGTGTGCCTCACCTCTCCGTGTGTGTGTGTGTGTGTGTGTGTGTGTATACTCACCTAATTGTACTCACCTAATTGTACTCACCTAATTGTGGTTGCAGGGGTCGAGACTCAGCTCCTGGACCCTACTCTTCACTGATTGCTACTAGGTCCTCTCTCTCTCTGCTTCCTGAGCTTTATCGTACCTCTTCTTAAAACTATGTATGGTTCCTGCCTCCACTACTTCACTTGCTAGGCTATTCCACTTCCTGACGACTCTATGACTGAAGAAATACTTCCTAACGTCCCTGTGACTCGTCTGATTCTTCAGCTTCCAGTTGTGACCCCTTGTTCCTGTGTCCACTCTCTGGAACATCCTATCTCTGTCCACCTTGTCTATTCCCCGCAGTATCTTGTATGTCGTTATCATGTCTTCCCTGACCTTTCTGTCCTCCAGTGTCGTCAGTCCGATTTCCCTCAACCTTTCCTCGTACGACATTCCTCTGAGCTCTGGGACTAGCCTTGTTGCAAACCTTTGTACTTTCTCTAACTTCTTGACGTGCTTGACCAGGTGTGGGTTCCAGACTGGTGCTGCATACTCCAGTATGGGCCCAACATACACAGTGTACAGTGTCTTGAACCATTCCTTATTAAGGTATCGGAACGCTATTCTCAGGTTTGCCAGGCGCCCGTATGCTGCAGCAGTTATTTGGTTGATGTGTGCCTCTGGTGACGTGCTCGGTGTTATGGTCACCCCGAGGTCTTTCTCCCCGAGTGAGGTCTGTAGTCTTTGTCCATCTAGCCTATACTCTGTCTGCGGTCTTCTTTGCCCCTCCCCAATCTTCATGACTTTGCATTTGGCAGGATTGAATTCGAGAAGCCAGTTTCTGGACTACATGTCCAGCCTGTCCAGGTCTCTTTGCAGTCCTGCCTCATCCTCATCCGATTTAATTCTTCTCATTAACTTCACATCATCTGCGAATAGGGACACTTCAGAGTCTATTTCTTCCATCATGTCGTTCGCATATATCAAAAATAGCACTGGCCCTAGAACTGACCCCTGTGGGACCCCGCTCGTCACAGGCGCCCACTGTGATACCTCTTCACGTACCATGACTCGTTGTTGCCTCCCTGTCAGGTATTCCCTGATCCATTGCAGTGCCCTCCTTGTTACATGCGCCTGATCCTCCAGCTTCTGCACTAATCTCTTGTGGGGAACTGTGTCAAAGACCTTCCTGCAGTCTAGGAAAACGCAATCAACCCACCCCTCTCTCTCGTGTCTTACTTCTGTTACCTTGTCATAAAACTCCAGGAGGTTTTTGATACAAGATTTGCCTTCCATGAACCCATGCAGGTTTTCATTTATAATCTTGTTCCGTTCCAGGTGTTCGACCACTCTCCTCCTGATTATCTTCTCCATGACTTTGCACACAATACATGTCAGAGACACAGGTCTGTAGTTTAGCGCCTCGTTTCTGTTTCCTTTCTTTAATATGGGGACTACATTTGCTGTCTTCCATTTCTCAGGTAATTGCCCAGTTTCAAGGGATGTGTTGAAGATTGTGGTTAGAGGCACGCACAGCATCTCTGCTCCTTCTCTAAGGACCCATGGGGAGATGTTGTCCGGTCCCATCGCCTTTGAGGTATCAAGGTCATTTAGCAGCTTCTTCACCTCCTCCTCGGTTGTTCTTATGTCATCCAACACTTGGTGGTATATTCCCTCTTGATGTTCCCTTCTGTGCTGACTTCCCACAGCCCTTCCTGTCTCTACTGTAAAACTTCCTTAAATCTCCTGTTTAGCTCCTCACATACCTCCTGGTCATTTCTTGTGAGTTCTCCCCCTTCTGTCCTTAATCTGATCACCTGGTCTTTGACTGTTGTCTTCCTCCTGATGTGGCTATACAACAGTTTCGGGTCAGTCTTGATTTTCGATGCTATGTCATTTTCATACTGTCGCTGGGCCTCCCTCCTTACCTGTGCGTACTCGTTCCTGTCTCTGCGACTGATCTCCCTATTTTCGTGTGTTCTCTGCCTTCTGTACTTTTTCCATTCTCTATTGCACTTTGTTTTTGCCTCCTTACACCGTCGGGTAAACCAGGGGCTCGTTCTGGTCTTCCCGTTGTTTCTGTTGCCCTTGGGAATAAACCTTTCCACTGCCTCCTTGCATTTTGTTGTTACATATTCCATCATTTCATTTACTGGCTTTCCTGCCAGTTCTCTGTTCTACGGGACCTCCTGCAGGAAGTTCCTCAACCCTATGTAGTCCCCTCTTTTATAGTCAGGCTTTTCCCATTCAACTCCTGTTACTCTCTCCACTTGCAGCTCTACTATATATTCAAAGCACAGAACCACGTGGTCGCTAGCTCCTAGGGGACTCTCATACGTGATGTCCTCAATGTCTGAGCTGCCCAGGGTGAACACAAGGTCCAATCTTGCTGGTTCATCCTCCCCTCTCACTCTGGTAGTGTCCTTAACATGTTGGTGCATGATGTTTTCCTGCACCACGTCCATCATCTTGGCTCTCCATGTTTCGGGACCCCCATGTGGCTCCAGGTTTTCCCAGTCAATCTCCTTGTGGTTGAAATCCCCCATAACCAGCAACTTTGCTCTGATGGAGTGAGCTCTTCTTGCCACCTCAGCAAGTGTGTCCACCATTGCTCTGTTGCTCTCTTCATATTCCTCTCTTGGCCTCCTGCAGTTCTGTGGTGGATTATACATCACTGCAATGGCCACCTTGTGTTCCCCAGACTGAAGTGTACCTACTATGTAGTCTCTTTCTCCCATCTCATCTATGCCTTCCATTTTCTCGAATTTCCATCTGTTTTTTACTAGCAGAGCAACCCGACCTCCCCCTCTGGCCCTTCTATCTTTCCTCATGATCTGGTATCTGGTCCCGGTGAGTTTTGTTTCTATAACTGCTATGATGTCTGGGGACTTCTCATTGATTCTTTCTTGCCATTCCTCATGTTTATTCGTTAATCCATCTGCATTTGTGTATCAAACCTTCAACTTCTGTTCTAATACTGTAACTGTGGTGCGGGGGGTGGGAACAGAGGGATCGGTGTGTGATGGTTGGTTTGGATTGTTCAGTTGCCTTGGGGGTGTCGTGGCTGGGGTCCTTCTGCAGGTGTTTCTGGGGGGTGTGCTTTTCCTTCCACTTGATCCTGGGTTATTTTGCTCTCCTTTTTTATTTCTTCCCATTTCTCCTTTCGTTTCTGAACTCTCTTTCATCGTCTTCCTTTCCTCCTGTGTTCTGTCTCGATCTAGGTACACACTCATGAACTCCTCCCTGCCTCTCAGCCGAGCTTTCTCCTGCAGGATCATGGTTCGGGTTGATTCTGCCTTGAAAATTACTTTGAGAGGCCGATTCCTTTTCTTTGTGAACCACCCGATTCTCCGAAAATTTGCCACCTGGGTCATTTCCCCCTCGCCTATCACCTTCATGATACCTTCAAACGCTTTTTTCTCCTCCTGCTTTTTTTCCTCATAAGTTTCCCCTTTAGCTTCGTCTAGCCCATAGACAAACACTGAACTCTCCCTTTCCACCTCCCACTGTGACTCCCATTGCATCCTCTGATGTGTTTTAGTTCC